>NC_068449.1:612500-672500 GCF_023373465.1 Oncorhynchus keta
TGGGCCAGCATCCCTGTGGAACGCTTTAGACACCTTGTAGAGTCAACATGGGCCAGCATCCCTGTGGAACGCTTTAGACACCTTATAGAGTGCATGTCCCTGACGAATTGAGGCTGTTCTGAGGGCACAAAGGGGGGGGGTGCAACTCAATATTAGGAAGGTGTTCTTAATGTTTGGCTCACTCACTGTATGTCAGGCTGTGTGTCAGAGCGTCTCACCTGAGAAGCAGTTGCTGTAGGAGCTTCCCTGTTCGTTGTGGCTGGACAGCTTGATGCCACTGTGGACATCATACATGGAGTCCACTACCTGGCTGGGAGAAGGAAGGACAACACACCATGTCAGCTGGACACAATTCACCTCTTAGCTCTTCCCCTTGGCCCCAACCCTTTAGCTGGAATGGCTTCACTACTGACCAGCTGTGTGACTGTCTTTATGGAATAGCTTCACTACTGACCAGCTGTGTGACTGTCTTTATGGAATAGCTTCACTACTGACCAGCTGTGTGACTGTCTTTATGGAATAGCTTCACTACTGACCAGCTGTGTGACTGTCTTTATGGAATAGCTTCACTACTGACCAGCTGTGTGACTGTCTTTATGGAATAGCTTCATTACTGACCAGCTGTGTGACTGTCTTTATGGAATAGCTTCACTACTGACCAGCTGTGTGACTGTCTTTATGGAATAGCCTCACTACTGACCAGCTGTGTGACTGTCTTTATGGAATAGCTTCACTACTGACCAGCTGTGTGACTGTCTTTATAGAATAGCTTCACTACTGACCAGCTGTGTGACTGTCTTTATGGAATAGCTTCATTACTGACCAGCTGTGTGACTGTCTTTATGGAATAGCTTCACTACTGACCAGCTGTGTGACTGTCTTTATGGAATAGCTTCACTACTGACCAGCTGTGTGACTGTCTTTATGGAATAGCTTCACTACTGACCAGCTGTGTGACTGTCTTTATGGAATAGCTTCACTATTGACCAGCTGTGTGACTGTCTTTATGGAATAGCTTCACTACTGACCAGCTGTGTGACTGTCTTTATGGAATAGCTTCACTACTGACCAGCTGTGTGACTGTCTTTATGGAATAGCCTCACTACTGACCAGCTGTGTGACTGTCTTTATGGAATAGCCTCACTACTGACCAGCTGTGTGACTGTCTTTATGGAATAGCTTCATTACTGACCAGCTGTGTGACTGTCTTTATGGAATAGCTTCACTACTGACCAGCTGTGTGACTGTCTTTATGGAATAGCCTCACTACTGACCAGCTGTGTGACTGTCTTTATGGAATAGCTTCACTACTGACCAGCTGTGTGACTGTCTTTATGGAATAGCTTCACTACTGACCAGCTGTGTGACTGTCTTTATGGAATAGCTTCATTACTGACCAGCTGTGTGACTGTCTTTATGGAATAGCCTCACTACTGACCAGCTGTGTGACTGTCTTTATGGAATAGCTTCACTACTGACCAGCTGTGTGACTGTCTTTATGGAATAGCCTCACTACTGACCAGCTGTGTGACTGTCTTTATGGAATAGCTTCACTACTGACCAGCTGTGTGACTGTCTTTATAGAATAGCTTCACTACTGACCAGCTGTGTGACTGTCTTTATGGAATAGCTTCACTACTGACCAGCTGTGTGACTGTCTTTATGGAATAGCCTCACTACTGACCAGCTGTGTGACTGTCTTTATGGAATAGCTTCACTATTGACCAGCTGTGTGACTGTCTTTATAGAATAGCCTCACTATTGACCAGCTGTGTGACTGTCTTTATGGAATAGCTTCACTATTGACCAGCTGTGTGACTGTCTTTATGGAATAGCGTCACTATTGACCAGCTGTGTGACTGTCTTTATGGAATAGCGTCACTATTGACCAGCTGTGTGACTGTCTTTATGGAATAGCGTCACTATTGACCAGCTGTGTGACTGTCTTTATGGAATAGCGTCACTATTGACCAGCTGTGTGACTGTCTTTATGGAATAGTGTCAATATTGACCAGCTGTGTGACTGTCTTTGTGGAATAGCTAAAGACTTCACTCATGTGACTCATAGACTAAATACAACCAAGCAGGCAACGTTATTACAACCAGTTTCTAACCATGTAAACTGGTTGTAATAACTTAATTTTAAACCGTGTTGACGGTTGGGGAAAGTCTTTCAGCCAAGGCTCCTAAAGTGTCTCACTTCAGGCTGACGCTGTGTAGTTGTAGTGACTGGTGCCCAGTGGTTTTAGACTGGCTCGGGGTAGGAGAGTCAGCTGGGCGGAGCTTCTCCACCGCTGCACCGATATCCGCTGCCCATTGGTCACGCTCCTCCCGAGAACACGCCTCCAGGAAGTACTCGGCAGAACTCTTGGTTTGCAGTTTGAACACCAGCTGAGGTACAGTAAAAAACAAAGAAGACCATGATGTTGAATTCCTGAAGATTACATCTTAACCCCAAGATGATATCATGGTGCGTCCAACAGCATCGAGAGATGTATCCAACACACCTTTGAAAACTATGAAAAGCGCACTGTATCTACGATGATAACGCCCAGTGGTCTAAGGTTGAAACTACTCTAATAAAATTTTTAAAAAGCTATTTATGACGGGATGTCCCCGGGCATTGCATTCTCTAGTATGATTTCAGCAGGAAGCAAAACGCTGGGCTGGGCTCAACAGAGCTGAGACACTCTCACTTCGCAGCCTGTTTTCGACAATACAACACGTAATCTATTGACACATCTAGTGCAGCGATATATCCTCGGGGCAACAGTTTCAGAGACATGAACAGCATACACTATATAATGCTATTCCATTAGAATAGAATCATAATTCTAGAATAGAATCATACATTCTAGAATATAATCATAATTGTGTTCTAATCACATAGATCAGCATTAGAACCATGCTGGAGTTATAATATGTAATTATATGATTCGATTGCTGTTCAACAGCCATAATGTCACTGATTCCAGACGAGGTAAACGTAAAAGGGGCTTGTACATTAACTCACCGGGCGGTTGTCATACTCCAGAAACGGACAAGAGATTTTACAATCGGTCAACATGATCCTCCCGCGTTGACAGGAGTCTCTCTTCCCTCCGTCATATTTATAGTAGAGCAACTGGTCTGGATAGAGTACAAACCAGCGAGCCTTCCAGTTGTGAACTACATGGCCCTAGAGTTACAATTAGAAAATATATATTCATTAAAATGCATTCTATGCATTTTATAACTACTTAGTTAAAACAATGTTATAACACATTTATGAATAATAGTCAAATGAAATGCGCGTCATTTGGACATATAACGTTTTATGTCATCTTACCCGTTTCACAAGGAATCCCTCTTTCAGGATAGGGTTCTTCTGATCTTCTTCCATAGTCAGTCAGTTGTTCTACCTCAGCGCGGGTCTCGAAACATGGTTTATCTCTCACCTGGCTGCTGCGTCATCTGGTTCACACCCAGCCGCCACAGAACTCTCAGAACATCGGAATGCAGGGAAAAAACCCCGTGGCTCCAAGTCAAAAATGTATATATGATCCCCTCTTTCCACAAAGGGCTTCTCTATTTTAAATATAAAGGTACATTCCGATTAAGTCGACATATGCAGAGTATAAGTGAATCCAGTCTCCGCAAAATCAGAGACAGTAATGCGTATCGTCGGTTACATGCAGACAATAATAGTCACGTTAATATATTAGTTAAATGTAAACGTTTTACATGCTTTACAAAAATAACAATTTCCCTAATAATCCTGTTTACATGATCACTTCTGAAATCAGGTCTGGTGGGAATGTAAATAAACGTTCTACCAAGTGTAATAACATTTGAGTCATTAGTGTGCATGTAAACGTACTCCTTTTTACTTTGTATTTCTATCGCGCTGTAGTGCAGGTATTTAGCGCCTCAGGTTAAATACGGCCCATACTCTCTGTAAAATACAACATCTTGTTAGTGGCAGGCAGATGGTGATATTAAGTCGTTTCATCTTACTGTCCAAAGGGAATGTTTTCAGCAGGCTATACACTCCTATAGTCACTTGACACCTGGGTCACACCGAGAGTGGCTTGTTGCGCAAAATGGTCCTCAACATTCACCTTCTGCTACCATTTCTGCCAAGCCGTCTATGCATACAGTTTGACGCATACAGTTTGATGCATACAGTTTGATGCATACAGTTTGATGCACACAGTTTGAAGCACACAGTTTGATGCATACAGTTTGATGCATACAGTTTGATGCATACAGTTTGATGCACACAGTTTGATGCACACAGTTTGATGCATACAGTTTGATGCATACAGTTTGATGCATACAGTTTGATGCATACAGTTTGATGCATACAGTTTGATGCATACAGTTTGACGCACACAGTTTGATGCATACAGTTTGATGCATACAGTTTGATGCATACAGTTTGATGCACACAGTTTGATGCACACAGTTTGATGCATACAGTTTGATGCATACAGTTTGATGCATACAGTTTGACGCACACAGTTTGATGCATACAGTTTGATGCATACAGTTTGATGCATACAGTTTGATGCACACAGTTTGATGCATACAGTTTGATGCACACAGTTTGATGCATACAGTTTGATGCATACAGTTTGAAGCATACAGTTTGAAGCATACAGTTTGATGCATACAGTTTGATGCATACAGTTTGATGCACACAGTTTGATGCACACAGTTTGATGCATACAGTTTGATGCATACAGTTTGATGCATACAGTTTGATGCATACAGTTTGATGCATACAGTTTGATGCATACAGTTTGATGCATACAGTTTGATGCACACAGTTTGATGCACACAGTTTGATGCATACAGTTTGATGCATACAGTTTGATGCATACAGTTTGATGCACACAGTTTGATGCACACAGTTTGATGCACACAGTTTGATGCATACAGTTTGATGCACACAGTTTGATGCACACAGTTTGATGCACACAGTTTGATGCATACAGTTTGATGCATACAGTTTGATGCATACAGTTTGATGCATACAGTTTGATGCACACAGTTTGATGCATACAGTTTGATGCATACAGTTTGATGCACACAGTTTGATGCATACAGTTTGATGCACACAGTTTGATGCATACAGTTTGACGCACACAGTTTGATGCATACAGTTTGATGCACACAGTTTGATGCATACAGTTTGATGCACACAGTTTGACACAAGGTTCGATAAATCCAACCTATGCACCACACAGAACGCACTGCAACTGTCTCTGCAAGGCAACACTGCCAAGGCAAACACAGCGTTCCATTGGAAATGAATGTACTGTGGGGATTTGGGCCTAGTCTATAGATTTCACATGATATGCATCTGTTGGTAACAGATGATGGGGATTTGGGCCTAGTCTATAGATTTCACATGATATGCATCTGTTGGTAACAGATGACAGGGATTTGGGCCTAGTCTATAGATTTCACATGATATGCATCTGTTGGTAACAGATGACGGGGATTTGGGCCTAGTCTATAGATTTCACATGATATGCAGCTGTTGGTAACAGATGATGGGGATTTGGGCCTAGTCTATAGATTTCACATGATATGCAGCTGGTGGTAACAGATGACAGGGATTTGGGCCTAGTCTATAGATTTCACATGATATGCAGCTGTTGGTAACAGATGATGGGGATTTGGGCCTAGTCTATAGATTTCACATGATATGCAGCTGTTGGTAACAGATGATGGGGATTTGGGCCTAGTCTATAGATTTCACATGATATGCAGCTGTTGGTAACAGATGATCTGTTGGTAACAGATGACAGGGGGGATTGACGGGATTAGGGCCTAGTCTATTGATTTCACATGATATGCAGCTGATTTCTGGATTTGGGCCTAGTCTATAGATTTCACATGATATGGTAATGGGGATTTGGGCCTAGTCTATTGATTTCACATGATATGCAGCTGTTCACATGATAACAGATGACGGGGATTTGGGCCTAGTCTATTGATTTCACATGATATGCAGCTGTCTGGTAACAGATGATGGGGATTTGGGCCTAGTCTAGTCTGATATGATTTGGGCCTAGTCTATAGATTTCACATGATATGCAGCTGTTGGTAACAGATGATGGGGATTTGGGCCTAGTCTATGGATTTCACATGATATGCAGCTGTTGGTAACAGATGATGGGGATTTGGGCCTAGTCTATGGATTTCACATGATATGCAGCTGTTGGTAACAGATGACGGGGATTTGGGCCTAGTCTATAGATTTCACATGATATGCATCTGTTGGTAACAGATGACGGGGATTTGGGCCTAGTCTCGGAGAAGCAGTATATCCTTCACGTAGGACTCATTAAAGAAAAAAATATTTGTTTAATCTGAGGTGAGTTTATCGCTGTTCTGATTTCCAGAAGCTCTTTTCGGTCATAAGAGATGGTAACAGCAACAATTATGTACAAGATAACTTACAAACTGGTACTCTGTGTATAGAGCCAAGTTATCGTTACTCAGTACTGGTACTCTGTGTATAGAGCCATGTTATCATTGACTCGGTACTGGTACTCTGTGTATAGAGCCAAGTTATCGTTACTCAGTACTGGTACTCTGTGTATAGAGCCATGTTATCATTGACTCAGTACTGGTACTCTGTGTATAGAGCCATGTTATCGTTGACTCAGTACTGGTACTCTGTGTATAGAGCCATGTTATCATTGACTCAGTACTGGTACTCTGTGTATAGAGCCATGTTATCATTGACTCAGTACTGGTACTCTGTGTATAGAGCCATGTTATCATTGACTCAGTACTAGTACTCTGTGTATAGAGCCATGTTATCATTGACTCAGTACTGGTACTCTGTGTATAGAGCCATGTTATCATTGACTCAGTACTGGTACTCTGTGTATAGAGCCATGTTATCATTGACTCAGTACTAGTACTCTGTGTATAGAGCCATGTTATCATTGACTCAGTACTGGTACTCTGTGTATAGAGCCATGTTATCATTGACTCAGTACTGGTACTCTGTGTATAGAGCCATGTTATCATTGACTCAGTACTGGTACTCTGTGTATAGAGCCATGTTATCATTGACTCAGTACTGGTACTCTGTGTATAGAGCCATGTTATCGTTGACTCAGTACTGGTACTCTGTGTATAGAGCCATGTTATCATTGACTCAGTACTGGTACTCTGTGTATAGAGCCAAGTTATCGTTACTCATTGTGTATTTATTATTACATGCTTTACTTTTCTATTATTTCTCTATTTTCTTTCTCTCTGCATTGTTGGAAAAGGGCCTGTAAGTAAGCATTTCACTGTTAGTCTACACCTGTTGTTTACACAGTATGTGTCACACCCTGACCATAGTTTGCTTTGTATCTTTCTATGTTTCGGTTGGTCAGGGTGTGATCTGAGTGGGCATTCTATGTTGGATGTCTAGTTTGTCTATTTCTATGTCTGGCCTGATATGGTTCTCAATCAGAGGCAGGTGTTAGTCATTGTCTCTGATTGGGAACCATATTTAGGTAGCCTGGGTTTCACTAGTGTGTTTGTGGGTGATTGTTCCTGTCTCTGTGTTTGGGCTGTTTTTGGTTTTCCGCGTTTATTGTTTTTTTTGTAGTGTTCGTGTTTATCTTTTGTTATTAAACATGAATCAAAGAAACCACGCTGCATTTTGGTCCGCTTCTCCTTCACCTACAGAAAACCGTTACAGTATGTGACAAATAAAATTCGATTTTGATCTCCGGTGAACCCGGTTCGTACTTAAAAAATTCTCCATTCAGGCTGCAAAGGAGTCGATTTTCTCCTTAAGTCGATATAATGGTGAGAAGGCAGAAACAAACAAACCAAAAATATACATACTTTCTTTATGAAACATCATTTCCCGCCACCATGCTAGGGTGGCTAATGCTACTTCCTGGCTTTGCATACAGACCGAGGATAAACAACAGACTCCTTCCACATTGACTTTGTGGCTGTGCTATCTAGTCAAAACCCTTTCAAAGCGGCAGTACTGAACACGTTTACCAGACCCCAGCGGCAAGATCGGTGGGACCATTCTAGCCAATGAGAGGGCAGATACGCGTGTGAACAATAAGCGCAACTTCTTTATTGTGCTTTTTCTCAAAGTTGCCGTGATGACACGTGTTCTACCTATATCATCCCGGTCCCCCGACTACAGGTGGGGCCATTTGACTACAGGTGGGGCCATTCGACTGCAGGTGGGGCCATTTGACTACAGGTGGGGCCATTTGACTACAGGTGGGGCCATTTGACTACAGGTGGGGCCATTCGACTACAGGTGGGGGCCATTCGACTACAGGTGGGGCCATTTGACTACAGGTGGGGCCATTCGACTACAGGTGGGGCCATTTGACTACAGGTGGGGCCATTCGACTACAGGTGGGGCCATTTGACTACAGGTGGGGCCATTTGACTACAGGTGGGGCCATTCGACTACAGGTGGGGCCATTTGACTACAGGTGGGGCCATTTGACTACAGGTGGGGCCATTCGACTACAGGTGGGGCCATTTGACTACAGGTGGGGCCATTCGACTACAGGTGGGGGCCATTTGACTACAGGTGGGGCCATTCGACTACAGGTGGGGCCATTCGACTACAGGTGGGGCCATTTGACTACAGGTGGGGCCATTCGACTACAGGTGGGGCCATTCGACTACAGGTGGGGCCATTCGACTACAGGTGGGGCCATTCGACTACAGGTGGGGGCCATTTGACTACAGGTGGGGCCATTCGACTACAGGTGGGGCCATTCGACTACAGGTGGGGCCATTCGACTACAGGTGGGGCCATTCGACTACAGGTGGGGCCATTCGACTACAGGTGGGGCCATTCGACTACAGGTGGGGCCATTCGACTACAGGTGGGGCCATTCGACTACAGGTGCAGCCATTCGACTACAGGTGGGGCCATTTGACTACAGGTGGGGCCATTTGACTACAGGTGGGGCCATTTGACTACAGGTGGGGCCATTTGACTACAGGTGGGGCCATTTGACTACAGGTGGGGCCATTTGACTACAGGTGGGGCCATTTGACTACAGGTGGGGCCATTCGACTACAGGTGGGGCCATTCGACTACAGGTGGGGCCATTCGACTGCAGGTGGGGCCATTCATCAATAAGTTACACTCGTAAAAACCTAAGCGTTACAAAACTTATATTCGATCAAATCATGTAGCAAATAAGCATTTACATGTTTTTTTTGCACGCTAGCAGACACCCATAGGTTATCAGTCGTTGCGCTAACGCTAGTTAGCATTGGCTCGCAAAACTACCACTAACTTTCTTAGTGGTAAAAACAGTATCCACGAGTTCATCTGGGAAGAGCCAGGGGCTTGCATTCAAAAGACACACCTTGTCCCCTCAGCCCTCAAATTAAGTGGACACTTCTGATGATTTATCATGAAGTCTGATGATATACTGATATACTTGCAAGAGGAGAGAGGAAGGAATGTTTTTTTTTAAACGGACCGGCCTTGCCCGGAACTTCGTCACTCCCTCATTGTGTTTTCAGCCACCAGTTGCTTGACATGCGCTACAGTCAATTATGAGTGCATGTCTACTTATATTAACTATATGATCATTAACTTACGTCTACTGTATGATAGCTAGCATTAATTTACGTCTACTGTATGATAGCTAGCATTAATTTACGTCTACTGTATGATAGCTAGCATTAATTTACGTCTATGGTATGATAGCTAGCATTAATTTACGTCTACTGTATGATAGCTAGCATTATTAATAATCTTTAGCCTGCCTAGCTGGAACTTCTGAAGAAGGGACATTTTTTATTTTCTACCATTTCCAAAAGATAACCAAACAAAAACATCATTACTTTTACGAGATGTGTTTGTGCCATAATGTGCAGATTTAATTCATTAGTAGCACCATTTCTAACCACTTTACATTCGTTTTTACTTACACCTCAATACCCAAGTATCACTTTGACCAAATTCGACACTCTCTCATTGACGCCACCTGTCGGAGAAGACAGATTTTGGGCCCAGTTATCTCGCTTCGCCTCTTCCTCTCTGACCAGACATATTCATTAGTTGACGTCACAGAGCATTTAGAAAAACGTTTTGCAACAGAAAAGAAAGCAGGTGTTTCCTATTGGACATAAGTAACCTATACTGTTCATAGTACCTCCCACAATTTCAGCTAATATAATAATATAATAATATAATAATAATAATATAATAATAATAATAATATAATAATAATAATAATAATAATAATAATAATAATATAATAATAATAATAATAATATAATAATAATAATAATAATAATAATATAATAATAATAATAATAATAATAATAATAATAATAATAATAATAATAATAATAATAATATAATAATATAATAATAATAATAATATAATAATAATAATAATATAATAATAATATAATATAATAATAATAATAATAATAATAATAATAATATAATAATAATAATAATAATAATAATAATAATATAATAATAATAATAATAATAATAATAATAATAATAATATAATAATAATAATAATAATAATAATAATAATAATAATAATAATAATAATAATATAATAATAATAACTCCTGTTGAATATGGCTGGTGTCAGTAAAACGTCGTCAAAAAAAAACCTAATTAAATCATTGCCAGTGTTGTGGAAAATATCTAAAACAAATACTAGTCAGATACCGGAGCTTGTGAATTCAATTAGACTTTTATTACAGAGAACCACAAATGCCGAGCACCTCCATGGAAGAACTGCCTCCTCATTCTTAGCGCTTGGCTTTTATACAGTTTCTACCTTTACATAATGATGTCATCACCTCATTTGCTTTGTTACATAGTTTCCATTCTCTTATTGGCTCAGAATATTGGGGCATAGATTATATTGGTGGCGTGACATGCCCCTTAGCTAATGTTCCTGTCCAAAGGTCTTTAAAAGTTCAGACCTACATTATCAATGTATGCTTAACTTATATGCGTGTCCAGTAGCCTTCACAAGATCAGATATGGCCCAGACCAGTCACGTCTTGTTAGTTTACCTTTAGTCTCGCCTCATCTACACAGATTCTGCTTATGTTGTGTTCTTTACATGTCCAATAGTCAATTGGATGTTGATCTAGCTTTGTACACTAACAACTAGCCTTCATTCTGCTGACACATGTCTAACATTTAAACTTACTTATATTGATTATTCTTTCTACTTCAAAGAGAACAGTGTAGGTTACTGAAAATCATCAGACGACTGGAAAATCTCCAAAACCAGCAGCACAGTTACAGTCACCAACACTCTGGATAATACAAAAACAGGAGTAAAATGGTCAGAGTGAGGTGTTCTCTCATTAGGCTACCCCTGGGGCGGCAGGGTAGCCTAGTGGTTAGAGCGTTGGACTAGTAACCGCAAGGTTGCAAGTTCAAACCCCCGAGCTGACAAGTTACAAATCTGTCGTTCTGCCCACTGAACAGGCAGTTAACCCACTGTTCCTAGGCCGTCATTTGAAAATAAGAATTTGTTCTTAACTGACTTGTCTAGTTAAATAAAGGTAAAATAAAAAAAACATTTAGTCTGTCTATCCCTAAACTACAGAGCATGTTGTCCTGCTATAGTAGTTCACTAAACTACAGAGCATGTTGTCCTGCTATAGTAGTTCACTAAACTATAGAGCATGTTGTCCTGCTATAGTAGTTCACTAAACTACAGAGCATGTTGTCCTGCTATAGTAGTTCACTAAACTACAGAGCATGTTGTCCTGCTATAGTAGTTCACTAAACTACATGTAGTTCACTATAAACTAAACTACAGAGCATGTTGTCCTGCTATAGTAGTTCACTAAACTACAGAGCATGTTGTCCTGCTATAGTAGTTCACTAAACTACAGAGCATGTTGTCCTGCTATAGTAGTTCTAAACTACAAGCACTATAGTAGTTCACTAAACTACAGAGCATGTTGTCCTGCTATAGTAGTTCTAAACTACAGAGCATGTTACTATAGTAGTTCACTAAACTACAGAGCATGTTGTCCTGCTATAGTAGTTCACTAAACTACAGAGCATGTTGTCCTGCTATAGTAGTTCACTAAACTACAGAGCATGTTGTCCTGCTATAGTAGTTCCCTAAACTACAGAGCATGTTGTCCTGCTATAGTAGTTCACTAAACTACAGAGCATGTTATCCTGCTATAGTAGTTCCTAAACTACAGAGCATGTTGTCCTGCTATAGTAGTTCACTAAACTACAGAGCATGTTGTCCTGCTATAGTAGTTCACTAAACTACAGAGCATGTTGTCCTGCTATAGTAGTTCACTAAACTACAGAGCATGTTGTCCTGCTATAGTAGTTCACTAAACTACAGAGCATGTTGTCCTGCTATAGTAGTTCACTAAACTACAGAGCATGTTGTCCTGCTATAGTAGTTCACTAAACTACAGAGCATGTTGTCCTGCTATAGTAGTTCACTAAACTACAGAGCATGTTGTCCTGCTATAGTAGTTCACTAAACTACAGAGCATGTTGTCCTGCTATAGTAGTTCACTAAACTACAGTAGTTCACTAAACTACAGAGCATGTTGTCCTGCTATAGTAGTTCACTAAACTACAGAGCATGTTGTCCTGCTATAGTAGTTCACTAAACTACAGAGCATGTTGTCCTAGTTCACTAAACTACATAGCAGTCCTGCTATAGTAGTTCACTAAACTACAGAGCATGTTGTCCTGCTATAGTAGTTCACTAAACTACAGAGCATGTTGTCCTGCTATAGTAGTTCACTAAACTACAGAGCATGTTGTCCTGCTATAGTAGTTCACTAAACTACAGAGCATGTTGTCCTGCTATAGTAGTTCACTAAACTACAGAGCATGTTGTCCTGCTATAGTAGTTCACTAAACTACAGAGCATGTTGTCCTGCTATAGTAGTTCACTAAACTACAGAGCATGTTGTCCTGCTATAGTAGTTCACTAAACTACAGAGCATGTTGTCCTGCTATAGTAGTTCACTAAACTACAGAGCATGTTGTCCTGCTATAGTAGTTCACTAAACTACAGAGCATGTTGTCCTGCTATAGTAGTTCACTAAACTACAGAGCATGTTGTCCTGCTATAGTAGTTCACTAAACTACAGAGCATGTTATCCTGCTATAGTAGTTCACTAAACTACAGAGCATGTTGTCCTGCTATAGTAGTTCACTAAACTACAGAGCATGTTGTCCTGCTATAGTAGTTCACTAAACTACAGAGCATGTTGTCCTGCTATAGTAGTTCACTAAACTACAGAGCATGTTGTCCTGCTATAGTAGTTCACTAAACTACAGAGCATGTTGTCCTGCTATAGTAGTTCACTAAACTACAGAGCATGTTGTCCTGCTATAGTAGTTCACTAAACTACAGAGCATGTTGTTATCCTAGCTAAATAGTAGTTCTGCTATAGTAGTTAAACTACAGAGCATGTTGTCCTGCTATAGTAGTTCACTAAACTACAGAGCATGTTATCCTGCTATAGTAGTTCACTAAACTACAGAGCATGTTGTCCTGCTATAGTAGTTCACTAAACTACAGAGCATGTTATCCTGCTATAGTAGTTCACTAAACTACAGAGCATGTTGTCCTGCTATAGTAGTTCACTAAACTACAGAGCATGTTATCCTGCTATAGTAGTTCACTAAACTACAGAGCATGTTGTCCTGCTATAGTAGTTCACTAAACTACAGAGCATGTTGTCCTGCTATAGTAGTTCACTAAACTACAGAGCATGTTGTCCTGCTATAGTAGTTCACTAAACTACAGAGCATGTTATCCTGCTATAGTAGTTCACTAAACTACAGAGCACTATAGTAGTTCACTAAACTACAGAGCATGTTGTCCTGCTATAGTAGTTCACTAAACTACAGAGCATGTTGTCCTGCTATAGTAGTTCACTAAACTACAGAGCATGTTGTCCTGCTATAGTAGTTCACTAAACTACAGAGCATGTTATCCTGCTATAGTAGTTCACTAAACTACAGAGCATGTTGTCCTGCTATAGTAGTTCACTAAACTACAGAGCATGTTGTCCTGCTATAGTAGTTCACTAAACTACAGAGCATGTTGTCCTGCTATAGTAGTTCACTAAACTACAGAGCATGTTGTCCTGCTATAGTAGTTCTAAACTACAGAGCATGTACTATAGTAGTTCACTAAACTACAGAGCATGTTGTCCTGCTATAGTAGTTCACTAAACTACAGAGCATGTTGTCCTGCTATAGTAGTTCACTAAACTACAGAGCATGTTATCCTGCTATAGTAGTTCACTAAACTACAGAGCATGTTGTCCTGCTATAGTAGTTCACTAAACTACAGAGCATGTTATCCTGCTATAGTAGTTCACTAAACTACAGAGCATGTTATCCTGCTATAGTAGTTCACTAAACTACAGAGCATGTTGTCCTGCTATATAGTAGTTCCCTAAACTACAGAGCATGTTGTCCTGCTATAGTAGTTCACTAAACTACAGAGCATGTTATCCTGCTATAGTAGTTCACTAAACTACAGAGCATGTTGTCCTGCTATAGTAGTTCACTAAACTACAGAGCATGTTGTCCTGCTATAGTAGTTCACTAAACTACAGAGCATGTTGTCCTGCTATAGTAGTTCACTAAACTACAGAGCATGTTGTCCTGCTATAGTAGTTCACTAAACTACAGAGCATGTTGTCCTGCTATAGTAGTTCACTAAACTACAGAGCATGTTGTCCTGCTATAGTAGTTCACTAAACTACAGAGCATGTTGTCCTGCTATAGTAGTTCCCTAAACTACAGAGCATGTTGTCCTGCTATAGTAGTTCACTAAACTACAGAGCATGTTGTCCTGCTATAGTAGTTCCCTAAACTACAGAGCATGTTGTCCTGCTATAGTAGTTCCCTAAACTACAGAGCATGTTGTCCTGCTATAGTAGTTCACTAAACTATAGAGCATGTTGTCCTAGTAGTTCACTAAACTATAGTAGTTCACTAAACTACAGAGCATGTTATCCTGCTATAGTAGTTCACTAAACTACAGAGCATGTTGTCCTGCTATAGTAGTTCACTAAACTACAGAGCATGTTGTCCTGCTATAGTAGTTCACTAAACTACAGAGCATGTTGTCCTGCTATAGTAGTTCCTAAACTACAGAGCATGTTGTCCTGCTATAGTAGTTCACTAAACTACAGAGCATGTTGTCCTGCTATAGTAGTTCACTAAACTACAGAGCATGTTGTCCTGCTATAGTAGTTCACTAAACTACAGAGCATGTTGTCCTGCTATAGTAGTTCACTAAACTACAGAGCATGTTGTCCTGCTATAGTAGTTCACTAAACTACAGAGCATGTTGTCCTGCTATAGTAGTTCACTAAACTACAGAGCATGTTGTCCTGCTATAGTAGTTCACTAAACTACAGAGCATGTTGTCCTGCTATAGTAGTTCACTAAACTACAGAGCATGTTGTCCTGCTATAGTAGTTCACTAAACTACAGAGCATGTTGTCCTGCTATAGTAGTTCACTAAACTACAGAGCATGTTGTCCTGCTATAGTAGTTCACTAAACTACAGAGCATGTTATCCTGCTATAGTAGTTCACTAAACTACAGAGCATGTTGTCCTGCTATAGTAGTTCACTAAACTACAGAGCATGTTGTCCTGCTATAGTAGTTCACTAAACTACAGAGCATGTTGTCCTGCTATAGTAGTTCACTAAACTACAGAGCATGTTGTCCTGCTATAGTAGTTCACTAAACTACAGAGCATGTTGTCCTGCTATAGTAGTTCACTAAACTACAGAGCATGTTGTCCTGCTATAGTAGTTCACTAAACTACAGAGCATGTTGTCCTGCTATAGTAGTTCACTAAACTACAGAGCATGTTGTCCTGCTATAGTAGTTCACTAAACTACAGAGCATGTTGTCCTGCTATAGTAGTTCACTAAACTACAGAGCATGTTGTCCTGCTATAGTAGTTCACTAAACTACAGAGCATGTTGTCCTGCTATAGTAGTTCACTAAACTACAGAGCATGTTGTCCTGCTATAGTAGTTCACTAAACTACAGAGCATGTTGTCCTGCTATAGTAGTTCACTAAACTACAGAGCATGTTGTCCTGCTATAGTAGTTCACTAAACTACAGAGCATGTTGTCCTGCTATAGTAGTTCACTAAACTACAGAGCATGTTGTCCTGCTATAGTAGTTCACTAAACTACAGAGCATGTTGTCCTGCTATAGTAGTTCACTAAACTACAGAGCATGTTAGTCCTGTCCTATAGTAGTTCACTAAACTACAGAGCATGTTGTCCTGCTATAGTAGTTCACTAAACTACAGAGCATGTTGTCCTGCTATAGTAGTTCACTAAACTACAGAGCATGTTGTCCTGCTATAGTAGTTCTAAACTAAACTACAGAGCATGTTGTTGTCCTGCTATAGTAGTTCACTAAACTACAGAGCATGTTGTCCTGCTATAGTAGTTCACTAAACTACAGAGCATGTTGTCCTGCTATAGTAGTTCACTAAACTACAGAGCATGTTAGTTCCTACAGAGCTATAGTAGTTCACTAAACTACAGAGCATGTTATCCTGCTATAGTAGTTCACTAAACTACAGAGCATGTTATCCTGCTATAGTAGTTCACTAAACTACAGAGCATGTTGTCCTGCTATAGTAGTTCACTAAACTACAGAGCATGTTGTCCTGCTATAGTAGTTCACTAAACTACAGAGCATGTTATCCTGCTATAGTAGTTCACTAAACTACAGAGCATGTTGTCCTGCTATAGTAGTTCTAAACTACAAACTATAGTAGTTCACTAAACTACAGAGCATGTTGTCCTGCTATAGTAGTTCACTAAACTACAGAGCATGTTGTCCTGCTATAGTAGTTCACTAAACTACAGAGCATGTTGTCCTGCTATAGTAGTTCACTAAACTACAGAGCATGTTGTCCTGCTATAGTAGTTCACTAAACTACAGAGCATGTTGTCCTGCTATAGTAGTTCACTAAACTACAGAGCATGTTGTCCTGCTATAGTAGTTCACTAAACTACAGAGCATGTTGTCCTGCTATAGTAGTTCACTAAACTACAGAGCATGTTGTCCTGCTATAGTAGTTCACTAAACTACAGAGCATGTTGTCCTGCTATAGTAGTTCACTAAACTACAGAGCATGTTGTCCTGCTATAGTAGTTCACTAAACTACAGAGCATGTTGTCCTGCTATAGTAGTTCACTAAACTACAGAGCATGTTGTCCTGCTATAGTAGTTCACTAAACTACAGAGCATGTTGTCCTGCTATAGTAGTTCACTAAACTACAGAGCATGTTGTCCTGCTATAGTAGTTCACTAAACTACAGAGCATGTTATCCTGCTATAGTAGTTCACTAAACTACAGAGCATGTTAGTTCCTGCTATAGTAGTTCACTAAACTACAGAGCATGTTGTCCTGCTATAGTAGTTCACTAAACTACAGAGCATGTTGTCCTGCTATAGTAGTTCACTAAACTACAGAGCATGTTGTCCTGCTATAGTAGTTCACTAAACTACAGAGCATGTTGTCCTGCTATAGTAGTTCACTAAACTACAGAGCATGTTGTCCTGCTATAGTAGTTCACTAAACTACAGTAGCATGTTGTCCTGCTATAGTAGTTCACTAAACTACAGAGCATGTTGTCCTGCTATAGTAGTTCACTAAACTACAGAGCATGTTGTCCTGCTATAGTAGTTCACTAAACTACAGAGCATGTTGTCCTGCTATAGTAGTTCACTAAACTACAGAGCATGTTAGTTCCTAAACTATAGTAGTTCCTGCTAAACTACAGAGCATGTTGTCCTGCTATAGTAGTTCACTAAACTACAGAGCATGTTGTCCTGCTATAGTAGTTCACTAAACTACAGAGCATGTTGTCCTGCTATAGTAGTTCACTAAACTACAGAGCATGTTGTCCTGCTATAGTAGTTCACTAAACTACAGAGCATGTTGTCCTGCTATAGTAGTTCACTAAACTACAGAGCATGTTATCCTGCTATAGTAGTTCACTAAACTACAGAGCATGTTGTCCTGCTATAGTAGTTCACTAAACTACAGAGCATGTTGTCCTGCTATAGTAGTTCACTAAACTACAGAGCATGTTGTCCTGCTATAGTAGTTCACTAAACTACAGAGCATGTTGTCCTGCTATAGTAGTTCACTAAACTACAGAGCATGTTAGTTCACTAAACCTAGCTAAATAGTAGTTCTGCTAAACTACAGAGCATGTTATCCTGCTATAGTAGTTCACTAAACTACAGAGCATGTTGTCCTGCTATAGTAGTTCACTAAACTACAGAGCATGTTGTCCTGCTATAGTAGTTCACTAAACTACAGAGCATGTTGTCCTGCTATAGTAGTTCACTAAACTACAGAGCATGTTGTCCTGCTATAGTAGTTCACTAAACTACAGAGCATGTTGTCCTGCTATAGTAGTTCACTAAACTACAGAGCATGTTGTCCTGCTATAGTAGTTCACTAAACTACAGAGCATGTTGTCCTGCTATAGTAGTTCACTAAACTACAGAGCATGTTATCCTGCTATAGTAGTTCACTAAACTACAGAGCATGTTATCCTGCTATAGTAGTTCACTAAACTACAGAGCATGTTGTCCTGCTATAGTAGTTCACTAAACTACAGAGCATGTTATCCTGCTATAGTAGTTCACTAAACTACAGAGCATGTTGTCCTGCTATAGTAGTTCACTAAACTACAGAGCATGTTATCCTGCTATAGTAGTTCACTAAACTACAGAGCATGTTGTCCTGCTATAGTAGTTCACTAAACTACAGAGCATGTTGTCCTGCTATAGTAGTTCACTAAACTATAGAGCATGTTGTCCTGCTATAGTAGTTCACTAAACTACAGAGCATGTTGTCCTGCTATAGTAGTTCTAAACTAAACTACAGAGCATGTTGTCCTGCTATAGTAGTTCACTAAACTACAGAGCATGTTGTCCTGCTATAGTAGTTCACTAAACTACAGAGCATGTTGTCCTGCTATAGTAGTTCACTAAGAGCATGTTGTCCTGAGCAGTAGTTCTAAACTACAGAGCATGTTGTCCTGCTATAGTAGTTCACTAAACTACAGAGCATGTTGTCCTGCTATAGTAGTTCACTAAACTACAGAGCATGTTATCCTGCTATAGTAGTTCACTAAACTACAGAGCATGTTGTCCTGCTATAGTAGTTCACTAAACTACAGAGCATGTTGTCCTGCTATAGTAGTTCACTAAACTACAGAGCATGTTGTCCTGCTATAGTAGTTCACTAAACTACAGAGCATGTTGTCCTGCTATAGTAGTTCACTAAACTACAGAGCATGTTGTCCTGCTATAGTAGTTCACTAAACTACAGAGCATGTTGTCCACTATAGTAGTTCACTAAACTACAGAGCATGTTGTCCTGCTATAGTAGTTCACTAAACTACAGAGCATGTTATCCTGCTATAGTAGTTCACTAAACTACAGAGCATGTTATCCTGCTATAGTAGTTCACTAAACTACAGAGCATGTTGTCCTGCTATAGTAGTTCACTAAACTACAGAGCATGTTGTCCTGCTATAGTAGTTCACTAAACTACAGAGCATGTTGTCCTGCTATAGTAGTTCACTAAACTACAGAGCATGTTATCCTGCTATAGTAGTTCACTAAACTACAGAGCATGTTGTCCTGCTATAGTAGTTCACTAAACTACAGAGCATGTTATCCTGCTATAGTAGTTCACTAAACTACAGAGCATGTTATCCTGCTATAGTAGTTCACTAAACTACAGAGCATGTTGTCCTGCTATAGTAGTTCACTAAACTACAGAGCATGTTATCCTGCTATAGTAGTTCACTAAACTACAGAGCATGTTGTCCCTAGTAGTTCACTAAACTATGTTGTCCTAGTAGTTCACTAAACTACAGAGCATGTTGTCCTGCTATAGTAGTTCACTAAACTACAGAGCATGTTGTCCTGCTATAGTAGTTCACTAAACTACAGAGCATGTTGTCCTGCTATAGTAGTTCACTAAACTACAGTAGTTCACTAAACTAAACAGAGCATGTTGTCCTGCTATAGTAGTTCACTAAACTACAGAGCATGTTGTCCTGCTATAGTAGTTCACTAAACTACAGAGCATGTTGTCCTATAGTAGTTCACTAAACTAGTAGTTCCTAAACTACAGAGCATGTTGTCCTGCTATAGTAGTTCACTAAACTACAGAGCATGTTGTCCTGCTATAGTAGTTCACTAAACTACAGAGCATGTTGTCCTGCTATAGTAGTTCACTAAACTACAGAGCATGTTGTCCTGCTATAGTAGTTCACTAAACTACAGAGCATGTTGTCCTGCTATAGTAGTTCACTAAACTACAGAGCATGTTGTCCTGCTATAGTAGTTCACTAAACTACAGAGCAGTCCTCTATAGTAGTTCACTAAACTACAGAGCATGTTGTCCTGCTATAGTAGTTCACTAAACTACAGAGCATGTTGTCCTGCTATAGTAGTTCCCTAAACTACAGAGCATGTTGTCCTGCTATAGTAGTTCCCTAAACTACAGAGCATGTTGTCCTGCTATAGTAGTTCACTAAACTACAGAGCATGTTGTCCTGCTATAGTAGTTCACTAAACTACAGAGCATGTTGTCCTGCTATAGTAGTTCACTAAACTACAGAGCATGTTGTCCTGCTATAGTAGTTCACTAAACTACAGAGCATGTTGTCCTGCTATAGTAGTTCACTAAACTACAGAGCATGTTGTCCTGCTATAGTAGTTCACTAAACTATAGTAGTTCACTAAACTACAGAGCATGTTGTCCTGCTATAGTAGTTCACTAAACTACAGAGCATGTTGTCCTGCTATAGTAGTTCACTAAACTACAGAGCATGTTGTCCTGCTATAGTAGTTCACTAAACTATAGTAGTTCACTAAACTACAGAGCATGTTGTCCTGCTATAGTAGTTCACTAAACTACAGTAGTTCACTAAACTACAGAGCATGTTGTCCTGCTATAGTAGTTCACTAAACTACAGAGCATGTTGTCCTGCTATAGTTAGTTCACTAAACTACAGAGCATGTTGTCCTGCTATAGTAGTTCACTAAACTACAGAGCATGTTGTCCTGCTATAGTAGTTCACTAAACTACAGAGCATGTTGTCCTGCTATAGTAGTTCACTAAACTACAGAGCATGTTGTCCTGCTATAGTAGTTCACTAAACTACAGAGCATGTTGTCCTGCTATAGTAGTTCACTAAACTACAGAGCATGTTGTCCTGCTATAGTAGTTCACTAAACTACAGAGCATGTTGTCCTGCTATAGTAGTTCACTAAACTACAGAGCATGTTGTCCTGCTATAGTAGTTCACTAAACTACAGAGCATGTTGTCCTGCTATAGTAGTTCACTAAACTACAGAGCATGTTGTCCTGCTATAGTAGTTCACTAAACTACAGAGCATGTTGTCCTGCTATAGTTCACTAAACTAGTTCCTGCTAAACTAAACTACAGAGCATGTTGTCCTGCTATAGTAGTTCACTAAACTACAGAGCATGTTGTCCTGCTATAGTAGTTCACTAAACTACAGAGCATGTTGTCCTGCATGTTATCCTGCTATAGTAGTTCACTAAACTACAGAGCATGTTGTCCTGCTATAGTAGTTCACTAAACTACAGAGCATGTTGTCCTGCTATAGTAGTTCACTAAACTACAGAGCATGTTGTCCTGCTATAGTAGTTCACTAAACTACAGAGCATGTTGTCCTGCTATAGTAGTTCACTAAACTACAGAGCATGTTGTCCTGCTATAGTAGTTCACTAAACTACAGAGCATGTTGTCCTGCTATAGTAGTTCACTAAACTACAGAGCATGTTGTCCTGCTATAGTAGTTCACTAAACTACAGAGCATGTTATCCTGCTATAGTAGTTCACTAAACTACAGAGCATGTTGTCCTGCTATAGTAGTTCACTAAACTACAGAGCATGTTGTCCTGCTATAGTAGTTCACTAAACTACAGAGCATGTTGTCCTGCTATAGTAGTTCACTAAACTACAGAGCATGTTGTCCTGCTATAGTAGTTCACTAAACTACAGAGCATGTTGTCCTGCTATAGTAGTTCACTAAACTACAGAGCATGTTGTCCTGCTATAGTAGTTCACTAAACTACAGAGCATGTTGTCCTGCTATAGTAGTTCACTAAACTACAGAGCATGTTGTCCTGCTATAGTAGTTCACTAAACTACAGAGCATGTTGTCCTGCTATAGTAGTTCACTAAACTACAGAGCATGTTGTCCTGCTATAGTAGTTCACTAAACTACAGAGCATGTTGTCCTGCTATAGTAGTTCACTAAACTACAGAGCATGTTGTCCTGCTATAGTAGTTCAGTAGTTCACTAAACTACAGAGCATGTTGTCCTGCTATAGTAGTTCACTAAACTATAGAGCATGTTGTCCTGCTATAGTAGT
The DNA here is from genome assembly GCF_023373465.1 of Oncorhynchus keta. Lineage (NCBI taxonomy): Eukaryota > Metazoa > Chordata > Actinopteri > Salmoniformes > Salmonidae > Oncorhynchus > Oncorhynchus keta. Next base: position 634,977 of record NC_068449.1, read on the forward strand.
TCACTAAACTACAGAGCATGTTGTCCTGCTATAGTAGTTCACTAAACTACAGAGCATGTTGTCCTGCTATAGTAGTTCACTAATCTACAGAGCATGTTATCCTGCTATAGTAGTTCACTAAACTACAGAGCATGTTGTCCTGCTATAGTAGTTCACTAAACTACAGAGCATGTTATCCTGCTATAGTAGTTCACTAAACTACAGAGCATGTTGTCCTGCTATAGTAGTTCACTAAACTACAGAGCATGTTAGTTCCTGCTATAGTAGTTCACTAAACTACAGAGCATGTTATCCTGCTATAGTAGTTCACTAAACTACAGAGCATGTTGTCCTGCTATAGTAGTTCACTAAACTACAGAGCATGTTGTCCTGCTATAGTAGTTCACTAAACTACAGAGCATGTTATCCTGCTATAGTAGTTCACTAAACTACAGAGCATGTTGTCCTGCTATAGTAGTTCACTAAACTATGTTGTCCTGCTATAGTAGTTCACTAAACTACAGAGCATGTTGTCCTGCTATAGTAGTTCACTAAACTACAGAGCATGTTATCCTGCTATAGTAGTTCACTAAACTACAGAGCATGTTGTCCTGCTATAGTAGTTCACTAAACTACAGAGCATGTTGTCCTGCTATAGTAGTTCACTAAACTACAGAGCATGTTGTCCTGCTATAGTAGTTCACTAAACTAAACAGAGCATGTTGTCCTGCTATAGTAGTTCACTAAACTACAGAGCATGTTGTCCTGCTATAGTAGTTCACTAAACTACAGAGCATGTTGTCCTGCTATAGTAGTTCACTAAACTACAGAGCATGTTGTCCTGCTATAGTAGTTCACTAAACTACAGAGCATGTTGTCCTGCTATAGTAGTTCACTAAACTACAGAGCATGTTGTCCTGCTATAGTAGTTCACTAAACTACAGAGCATGTTGTCCTGCTATAGTAGTTCACTAAACTACAGAGCATGTTGTCCTGCTATAGTAGTTCACTAAACTACAGAGCATGTTGTCCTGCTATAGTAGTTCACTAAACTACAGAGCATGTTATCCTGCTATAGTAGTTCACTAAACTACAGAGCATGTTGTCCTGCTATAGTAGTTCACTACAGAGCATGTTACAGTAGTTCACTAAACTACAGAGCATGTTGTCCTGCTATAGTAGTTCACTAAACTACAGAGCATGTTATCCTGCTATAGTAGTTCACTAAACTACAGAGCATGTTGTCCTGCTATAGTAGTTCACTAAACTACAGAGCATGTTATCCTGCTATAGTAGTTCACTAAACTACAGAGCATGTTGTCCTGCTATAGTAGTTCACTAAACTACAGAGCATGTTGTCCTGCTATAGTAGTTCACTAAACTACAGAGCATGTTGTCCTGCTATAGTAGTTCACTAAACTACAGAGCATGTTGTCCTGCTATAGTAGTTCACTAAACTACAGAGCATGTTGTCCTGCTATAGTAGTTCACTAAACTACAGAGCATGTTGTCCTGCTATAGTAGTTCACTAAACTACAGAGCATGTTGTCCTGCTATAGTAGTTCACTAATCTACAGAGCATGTTATCCTGCTATAGTAGTTCCCTAAACTACAGAGCATGTTATCCTGCTATAGTAGTTCACTAAACTACAGAGCATGTTGTCCTGCTATAGTAGTTCACTAAACTACAGAGCATGTTATCCTGCTATAGTAGTTCACTAAACTACAGAGCATGTTATCCTGCTATAGTAGTTCACTAAACTACAGAGCATGTTATCCTGCTATAGTAGTTCACTAAACTACAGAGCATGTTGTCCTGCTATAGTAGTTCACTAAACTACAGAGCATGTTATCCTGCTATAGTAGTTCACTAAACTACAGAGCATGTTGTCCTGCTATAGTAGTTCACTAAACTACAGAGCATGTTGTCCTGCTATAGTAGTTCACTAAACTACAGAGCATGTTGTCCTGCTATAGTAGTTCACTAAACTACAGAGCATGTTGTCCTGCTATAGTAGTTCACTAAACTACAGAGCATGTTGTCCTGCTATAGTAGTTCACTAAACTACAGAGCATGTTGTCCTGCTATAGTAGTTCACTAAACTACAGAGCATGTTGTCCTGCTATAGTAGTTCACTAAACTACAGAGCATGTTGTCCTGCTATAGTAGTTCACTAAACTACAGAGCATGTTGTCCTGCTATAGTAGTTCCCTAAACTACAGAGCATGTTGTCCTGCTATAGTAGTTCACTAAACTACAGAGCATGTTGTCCTGCTATAGTAGTTCACTAAACTACAGAGCATGTTGTCCTGCTATAGTAGTTCACTAAACTACAGAGCATGTTGTCCTGCTATAGTAGTTCACTAAACTACAGAGCATGTTGTCCTGCTATAGTAGTTCACTAAACTACAGAGCATGTTGTCCTGCTATAGTAGTTCACTAAACTACAGAGCATGTTGTCCTGCTATAGTAGTTCACTAAACTACAGAGCATGTTGTCCTGCTATAGTAGTTCACTAAACTACAGAGCATGTTGTCCTGCTATAGTAGTTCACTAAACTACAGAGCATGTTGTCCTGCTATAGTAGTTCACTAAACTACAGAGCATGTTGTCCTGCTATAGTAGTTCCCTAAACTACAGAGCATGTTATCCTGCTATAGTAGTTCCCTAAACTACAGAGCATGTTGTCCTGCTATAGTAGTTCCCTAAACTACAGAGCATGTTGTCCTGCTATAGTAGTTCACTAAACTACAGAGCATGTTGTCCTGCTATAGTAGTTCCCTAAACTACAGAGCATGTTGTCCTGCTATAGTAGTTCACTAAACTACAGAGCATGTTGTCCTGCTATAGTAGTTCACTAAACTACAGAGCATGTTATCCTGCTATAGTAGTTCACTAAACTACAGAGCATGTTGTCCTGCTATAGTAGTTCACTAAACTACAGAGCATGTTATCCTGCTATAGTAGTTCACTAAACTACAGAGCATGTTATCCTGCTATAGTAGTTCACTAAACTACAGAGCATGTTGTCCTGCTATAGTAGTTCACTAAACTACAGAGCATGTTATCCTGCTATAGTAGTTCACTAAACTACAGAGCATGTTGTCCTGCTATAGTAGTTCACTAAACTACAGAGCATGTTGTCCTGCTATAGTAGTTCACTAAACTACAGAGCATGTTGTCCTGCTATAGTAGTTCACTAAACTACAGAGCATGTTGTCCTGCTATAGTAGTTCACTAAACTACAGAGCATGTTGTCCTGCTATAGTAGTTCACTAAACTACAGAGCATGTTATCCTGCTATAGTAGTTCACTAAACTACAGAGCATGTTGTCCTGCTATAGTAGTTCACTAAACTACAGAGCATGTTATCCTGCTATAGTAGTTCACTAAACTACAGAGCATGTTATCCTGCTATAGTAGTTCACTAAACTACAGAGCATGTTGTCCTGCTATAGTAGTTCACTAAACTACAGAGCATGTTGTCCTGCTATAGTAGTTCACTAAACTACAGAGCATGTTGTCCTGCTATAGTAGTTCACTAAACTACAGAGCATGTTGTCCTGCTATAGTAGTTCACTAAACTACAGAGCATGTTATCCTGCTATAGTAGTTCACTAAACTACAGAGCATGTTGTCCTGCTATAGTAGTTCACTAAACTACAGAGCATGTTGTCCTGCTATAGTAGTTCTAAACTACAAACATACAGTAGTCCACTAAACTACAGAGCATGTTGTCCTGCTATAGTAGTTCACTAAACTACAGAGCATGTTGTCCTGCTATAGTAGTTCACTAAACTACAGAGCATGTTGTCCTGCTATAGTAGTTCACTAAACTACAGAGCATGTTGTCCTGCTATAGTAGTTCACTAAACTACAGAGCATGTTGTCCTGCTATAGTAGTTCACTAAACTACAGAGCATGTTGTCCTGCTATAGTAGTTCACTAAACTACAGAGCATGTTGTCCTGCTATAGTAGTTCACTAAACTACAGAGCATGTTGTCCTGCTATAGTAGTTCACTAAACTACAGTAGTTCACTAAACTACAGAGCATGTTGTCCTGCTATAGTAGTTCACTAAACTACAGAGCATGTTATCCTGCTATAGTAGTTCACTAAACTACAGAGCATGTTGTCCTGCTATAGTAGTTCACTAAACTACAGAGCATGTTGTCCTGCTATAGTAGTTCACTAAACTACAGAGCATGTTGTCCTGCTATAGTAGTTCACTAAACTACAGAGCATGTTGTCCTGCTATAGTAGTTCACTAAACTACAGAGCATGTTGTCCTGCTATAGTAGTTCACTAAACTACAGAGCATGTTATCCTGCTATAGTAGTTCACTAAACTACAGAGCATGTTGTCCTGCTATAGTAGTTCACTAAACTACAGAGCATGTTATCCTGCTATAGTAGTTCACTAAACTACAGAGCATGTTGTCCTGCTATAGTAGTTCACTAAACTACAGAGCATGTTGTCCTGCTATAGTAGTTCACTAAACTACAGAGCATGTTGTCCTGCTATAGTAGTTCACTAAACTACAGAGCATGTTATCCTGCTATAGTAGTTCACTAAACTACAGAGCATGTTGTCCTGCTATAGTAGTTCACTAAACTACAGAGCATGTTGTCCTGCTATAGTAGTTCACTAAACTATAGAGCATGTTGTCCTGCTATAGTAGTTCACTAAACTACAGAGCATGTTGTCCTGCTATAGTAGTTCACTAAACTACAGAGCATGTTGTCCTGCTATAGTAGTTCACTAAACTACAGAGCAGTTCTATAGTAGTTCTAAACTACAGAGCATGTTGTCCTGCTATAGTAGTTCACTAAACTACAGAGCATGTTGTCCTGCTATAGTAGTTCACTAAACTACAGAGCATGTTGTCCTGCTATAGTAGTTCACTAAACTACAGAGCATGTTATCCTGCTATAGTAGTTCACTAAACTACAGAGCATGTTGTCCCTATAGTAGTTCACTAAACTACAGAGCATGTTATCCTGCTATAGTAGTTCACTAAACTACAGAGCATGTTGTCCTGCTATAGTAGTTCACTAAACTACAGAGCATGTTGTCCTGCTATAGTAGTTCACTAAACTACAGAGCATGTTGTCCTGCTATAGTAGTTCACTAAACTACAGAGCATGTTGTCCTGCTATAGTAGTTCACTAAACTACAGAGCATGTTGTCCTGCTATAGTAGTTCACTAAACTACAGAGCATGTTGTCCTGCTATAGTAGTTCACTAAACTACAGAGCATGTTATCCTGCTATAGTAGTTCACTAAACTACAGAGCATGTTGTCCTGCTATAGTAGTTCACTAAACTACAGAGCATGTTATCCTGCTATAGTAGTTCACTAAACTACAGAGCATGTTGTCCTGCTATAGTAGTTCACTAAACTACAGAGCATGTTGTCCTGCTATAGTAGTTCACTAAACTACAGAGCATGTTGTCCTGCTATAGTAGTTCACTAAACTACAGAGCATGTTGTCCTGCTATAGTAGTTCACTAAACTACAGAGCATGTTATCCTGCTATAGTAGTTCACTAAACTACAGAGCATGTTGTCCTGCTATAGTAGTTCACTAAACTACAGAGCATGTTATCCTGCTATAGTAGTTCACTAAACTACAGAGCATGTTGTCCTGCTATAGTAGTTCACTAAACTACAGAGCATGTTGTCCTGCTATAGTAGTTCACTAAACTACAGAGCATGTTGTCCTGCTATAGTAGTTCACTAAACTACAGAGCATGTTGTCCTGCTATAGTAGTTCACTAAACTACAGAGCATGTTGTCCTGCTATAGTAGTTCACTAAACTACAGAGCATGTTATCCTGCTATAGTAGTTCACTAAACTACAGAGCATGTTGTCCTGCTATAGTAGTTCACTAAACTACAGAGCATGTTGTCCTGCTATAGTAGTTCACTAAACTACAGAGCATGTTGTCCTGCTATAGTAGTTCACTAAACTACAGAGCATGTTGTCCTGCTATAGTAGTTCACTAAACTACAGAGCATGTTGTCCTGCTATAGTAGTTCACTAAACTACAGAGCATGTTTATCCTGCTATAGTAGTTCACTAAACTACAGAGCATGTTGTCCTGCTATAGTAGTTCACTAAACTACAGAGCATGTTGTCCTGCTATAGTAGTAGTTCACTAAACTACAGAGCATGTTGTCCTGCTATAGTAGTTCACTAAACTACAGAGCATGTTGTCCTGCTATAGTAGTTCACTAAACTACAGAGCATGTTATCCTGCTATAGTAGTTCACTAAACTACAGAGCATGTTGTCCTGCTATAGTAGTTCACTAAACTACAGAGCATGTTGTCCTGCTATAGTAGTTCACTAAACTACAGAGCATGTTGTCCTGCTATAGTAGTTCACTAAACTACAGAGCATGTTGTCCTGCTATAGTAGTTCTAAACTACAAACTACAGTAGTTCACTAAACTACAGAGCATGTTGTCCTGCTATAGTAGTTCACTAAACTACAGAGCATGTTATCCTGCTATAGTAGTTCACTAAACTACAGAGCATGTTGTCCTGCTATAGTAGTTCACTAAACTACAGAGGATGTTGTCCTGCTATAGTAGTTCACTAAACTACAGAGCATGTTGTCCTGCTATAGTAGTTCACTAAACTACAGAGCATGTTGTCCTGCTATAGTAGTTCACTAAACTACAGAGCATGTTGTCCTGCTATAGTAGTTCACTAAACTACAGAGCATGTTATCCTGCTATAGTAGTTCACTAAACTACAGTAGTTCACTAAACTACAGAGCATGTTATCCTGCTATAGTAGTTCACTAAACTACAGAGCATGTTATCCTGCTATAGTAGTTCACTAAACTACAGAGCATGTTATCCTGCTATAGTAGTTCACTAAACTACAGTAGTTCACTAAACTACAGAGCATGTTGTCCTGCTATACTATAGTAGTTCACTAAACTACAGAGCATGTTATCCTGCTATAGTAGTTCCCTAAACTACAGAGCATGTTATCCTGCTATAGTAGTTCACTAAACTACAGAGTGTTTCCAATTCACACCCCAGTCCAGTACTGATGAAAAGGGAAGCTATCTATAATAATACTATTTTGTCATAGCCTACAAATAGGACCCAGAGTTTTACCTGACCATGATATCGGGAAAAACTCAGGCCCTAGAAAAGATACATACTAATTTTGCGTTACCATTTTTGAAACTTGTGGTGCCACGTTAAGAAACAACGTTATTCCGTTTGAATTGCAGTACTTCTGTGTAACGTTTTCCTCATTGGTTCTATTATAAAAGTCATGTCCTCAAATGGTTTCTGACAACGTTAAGAAAACGTTTCATAAAAACCACACATTTTTAACGTTCAAGGAATGTTTTAAGAATGTTATTTAAAAACATACATTCCATTCTCAGCATCAACAGAAAACACTATCTTCTATCTGTGCCTTCTATCTGTATCTTCTATCTATCTATGCTATGCCTAATGAATTCCAGCTAGCACATTTGGTTCCCTGGACGTTGTGGGGAGTTTTTGGTTTCCCATTGTTTCTGGGAAGTCGTAAGTTTCCAGACTGGTAAAACATAACGTTTTTTTTTATTTTAAATACGTTATGAGAAAGGAAGTGAGACTTTATCCTGTTCTGGGAACATACATTTTTAGGTTGCAGGTTCTGAGAACATTTTACTATGTTTTCCCTTTAAGGTTACCTGGGAGGTTTTAACATTCTGAGATTGGAAATGATTAGGTTATTTTGAAGGTAATTAAATAACATTCTGAGATCATGTTTCAAAAACAGTTTTTAATAACACTGCTAGCTTAGTTTGGGTTAAGTATTTTAAACTTGAAGCACAGATAGGACACATTTACATTTATTCGCTTAGGCATTAATCATGCAAACACTTCTTTTTTTAAATGTGGCATGGCATCAATCTTCTGTTCTCTATCCATGGAATTAGTCCACTGTGCCACCAGGATGGAGCTAGCATGCCAAGCTGTTCATTTTAGTGTATTCAAACAGACCCCATTTCAAAGGAAACAAGCCCTATTAAGATCAAGTGTGACCAATTTAGTGGGCGCGGCGAGAAAAAACACCTGAACACACTTAACAAGATAGAGGATAGAGTTTTGTTGATGCTAAGAATGGAATCTGTTTTTTTTTAAATAACATTCTTAGACGTTTTCTTGTAGTTTTTTTTGAAGGTCTTCTTAACGTTCTCGTAACAATTTAAGAACATTTCAAATAGAACCACGAGGAAACTTGTAGGAAACCTTATGCAGAATGTTTTTTAAATATTTATCTTTATTTTTTACATTCTCTGATTTCTTAACGTTCTCTGAACTATTTGAGAGCATTCCCAATGTCAAACCAGTTGGAGAATGTTCCTACAACATTACCAAAATTGAAATGAAATGCAACCGTCTTGGATCCTTGACGCAGCGTTCCGTTAAAGTAACGAAATACCAGGATTATTATTATTGTTTTGTTGTTGTCAAGTTCGTTGCCAAAGTGCTGAGAATGTTCCGAAGCCAAGCAAATATCCTGCACCATTACCAGAAAGTCGTGGGAAGATTGTATGGAAAATAACCAAAGGGCAACCCCACTCTCACCAAACTCTATGGTTCTCAGAACTTTATGTGTTAGCTGGGAGTCACACTTGGACAAGTTCAGGTACATAAGAATGAGAAGCCTAGTATTTTTAGGATTGAGTGAAATAGGGAGACAAAATATATATATTTTTGATTGATTTATATTAAGGGTTTAGTCTTTGAATAGAGGATTGTGTACATTCCCTTGGCCTCCTGTTGGTTAACTCTCGATGCCTTGTCTTGTTGTAAAGAGACTGAATACAGCAGGATTATTGATAGATTTATTTCGTCTTCAACGTTTTAATTGACCTGCCAAACTAAACTACCTTTAAGAGCCTCTGTAGAATAACTTCTGTTATTTTTTGTTATAAATAAGAAGACGAAACAAGGATATTTTATTTTCAAATTAAGAGTAGGCTATGCATTTGTGAAGGAATAATGATTTTATTTAATGTAAAGACTTTTTCTGTTGTTTTTGTTCTGGGGTTTTTTGTGGCAAAATTAAGAAAAGACACTGCATCAAGACCTATTTTGAACATGGACTTATTCTACCATCAAATATGAAGTAAGTGGAAGTGCACTTAAAAAAAAAAGAAGGAATTATTCCACTGGCATTCTCCGCTTTAGTAGCCCTCCAGGCGCACCCTCTCCAACTTCTGATTCAGAACAACTGGCTTGAAGGAGTGTCGGAAGCAACCGTTCCCAACAGGGCAGTGTCTCGTAATGGGTAAATATAAATATCTACGTCAGCCCTACCGAGCCTCTCCCACATCTGGGCAGCCACCCAGGGGGAACAACCCCCCCCCCCCCGGATAGCACGGGGCGACTGGGAACATACATCGCCCGAAGTCAGAGAAAATGCACACTGCTCCAGTTTCGCCACTGTTGCATGATCCAGAGCAACATTGCGCATGGACGACATTGGTTGAAGCAGACAGCGAGCCTCCTGCCAGGTGCCATTGGTTGGTCCATCCGAAGGGGCGGGACGCCATCTTGAGGACTGAGACATAATTTGTATTTTTCCCTTTCCAACACTCTCGACCATTATGTCTGAATATGGAGAAGGGACACTTTTTCATTGCACCCACACGTGTAAGATGCACATCTTTTGACATACATAAACACTGTGAAACTTTGGATTGACAAAACTGTGTATATATGCACAAAGGTTCGCCTAAAACCCGGTAGCCCAATTGATATACTTCTGTCACAACGAAAGGCTCGGTTTAGGCGGTAAGATGCGTCCCGGTAACCGCTTGGCACCCAGCGCTGGACTCCGCGCATTACAAATAAACCCGGGGGGGAAACGCTCTCACGAAGGTTATCGTACCCATCAGTCTTCGGTACCGGTACCACAGGACCTCGTAACCCCAGCTGGAAAAGGGAACAGCTCTGAGAGACAATTCATAATTCAATCAAATTCACAGGAATGAAACCAATCGCCTACAGGAATCCATAACCAATATCAACAAGCACCTCATACGGACGAGTGAACTTCAAGCAGGAATCTGCAATGAAGGCCAGAAATGAGCCATCCATGGGGAATGAGTGCCCCCTTGTGGAAAGAGAGCGACTCACACAACTTTTTACTCCCACTCTGGGGAGATTGATATACATTTACATTTTACATTTAAGTCATTTAGCAGACGCTCTTATCCAGAGCGACTTACAAATTGGTGCATTCACCTTATGACATCCAGTGGAACAGCCACTTTACAATAGTGCATCTAAATATTTTAAGGGGGGTGCATTCACCTTATGACATCCAGTGGAACAGCCACTTTACAATAGTGCATCTAAATCTTTTAGGGGGTGGCATTCACCTTATGACATGCCAGTGGAACAGCCACTTTACAATAGTGCATCTAAATCTTGAATGCCACTGTGAATGCCATCCGCATTCACCTTATGTGAATGCCACTGTGAATGCCACTGTGATTGCCACTGTGAATGCCACTGTGAATGCCACTGTGATTGCCACTGTGATTGCCACTGTGAATGCCCCTGTGATTGCCACTGTGAATGCCACTGTGATTGCCACTGTGAATGCCACTGTGAATGCCCCTGTGATTTCCACTGTGAATGCCACTGTGAATGCCACTGTGAATGCCACTGTGATTGCCACTGTGAATGCCACTGTGATTGCCACTGTGATTGCCACTGTGAATGCCACTGTGAATGCCACTGTGAATGCCACTGTGATTGCCACTGTGAATGCCACTGTGAATGCCCCTGTGATTTCCACTGTGAATGCCACTGTGAATGTCACTGTGAATGCCACTGTGATTGCCACTGTGAATGCCACTGTGATTGCCACTGTGATTGCCACTGTGATTGCCACTGTGAATGCCACTGTGATTGCCACTGTGAATGCCACTGTGAATGCCACTGTGAATGCCACTGTGAATGCCACTGTGAATGCCACTGTGAATGCCACTGTGATTGCCACTGTGAATGCCACTGTGAATGCCACTGTGATTGCCACTGTGATTGCCACTGTGAATGCCACTGTGAATGCCACTGTGATTGCCACTGTGATTGCCACTGTGAATGCCACTGTGATTGCCACTGTGAATGCCACTGTGAATGCCACTGTGAATGCCACTGTGATTGCCACTGTGAATGCCACTGTGAATGCCACTGTGATTGCCACTGTGATTGCCACTGTGATTGCCACTGTGAATGCCACTGTGAATGCCACTGTGAATGCCCTGTGATTTCCACTGTGAATGCCACTGTGAATGTCACTGTGAATGCCACTGTGATTGCCACTGTGAATGCCACTGTGATTGCCACTGTGATTGCCACTGTGATTGCCACTGTGATTGCCACTGTGAATGCCACTGTGATTGCCACTGTGAATGCCACTGTGAATGCCCCTGTGATTTCCACTGTGAATGCCACTGTGAATGTCACTGTGAATGCCACTGTGATTGCCACTGTGAATGCCACTGTGATTGCCACTGTGATTGCCACTGTGATTGCCACTGTGAATGCCACTGTGATTGCCACTGTGAATGCCACTGTGAATGCAACTGTGAATGCCACTGTGATTGCCACTGTGAATGCCACTGTGAATGCCACTGTGAATGCCACTGTGAATGCCACTGTGATTGCCACTGTGATTGCCACTGTGAATGCCACTGTGAATGCCACTGTGATTGCCACTGTGATTGCCACTGTGAATGCCACTGTGATTGCCACTGTGAATGCCACTGTGAATGCCACTGTGAATGCCACTGTGATTGCCACTGTGAATGCCACTGTGAATGCCACTGTGATTGCCACTGTGATTGCCACTGTGATTGCCACTGTGAATGCCCCTGTGAATGCCACTGTGAATGCCACTGTGATTGCCACTGTGAATGCCACTGTGATTGCCACTGTGAATGCCACTGTGAATGCCACTGTGATTGCCACTGTGAATGCCACTGTGAATGCCACTGTGAATGCCACTGTGATTGCCACTGTGAATGCCACTGTGATTGCCACTGTGAATGCCCTGTGATTGCCACTGTGATTTCCACTGTGAATGCCACTGTGATTTCCACTGTGAATGCCACTGTGAATGCCACTGTGATTTCCACTGTGATTGCCACTGTGATTTCCACTGTGAATGCCACTGTGATTGCCACTGTGAATGCCACTGTGATTTCCACTGTGATTTCCACTGTGATTTCCACTGTGATTGCCACTGTGATTTCCACTGTGATTGCCACTGTGATTTCCACTGTGAATGCCACTGTGATTTCCACTGTGATTGCCACTGTGAATGCCACTGTGATTGCCACTGTGAATGCCCTGTGATTGCCACTGTGATTTCCACTGTGAATGCCACTGTGATTTCCACTGTGAATGCCACTGTGAATGCCACTGTGATTGCATACTTTGTTTCTCATTTTAGTCACAGGTCCTCTATTTGCCATACTAGAGGGACATGAAGTCTGACTCCTTCCTCAACATGTGGACCTGCCCTGAGGATGTTGGACACCACTGTTACACCTTCAGCCTTCGTTGATTTCCTGTCAGACTGGTTGTCTTTGAACTCAAGAGGAACACAATGTTCATCAGACTCTCCTCACCAGTGGGAGTGACTACTCAAACTGGTCGTCTTTGAACTCAAGAGGAACACAATGTTCAACAGACTCCCTCCTCACCAGTGGGAGTGACTACTCAAACTGGTCGTCTTTGAACTCAAGAGGAACACAATGTTCAACAGACTCCCTCCTCACCAGTGGAATGACTCCTCTGACTGGTTGTGAGGTCACAGGAAATAGAGTGATCTGTTACGAGGGGACTGCAAGTCTTTATTGACATTCGTTGTATGGGTTTGTTTAACAGGATAACACAGCTATTTTGTTAGGCTATCTGATACCGTCGGTTTCTGTTGTCGCAACTGTTTGTGTGTTTTGGACCATATAAAAGGCCTGGGAAAGAGGCCACGCTTTCAGGAATTTACATACAGTTATTTAGGAAAACAGCTAACTTCCTGCATTTCTACAAATGTTTCCATGAGGCAGAGAAACATCATGAGTTTTATCGCTAATCTCATGCTAATTATATTCTACACATTTTGCCATGAGGCAGAGAAACAGACTGAGTTTTATAGCTAATCTCATGCTAATTCTATTCTACATATTTTGCCATGGGGCAGAGAAACAGAATTAGTTTTATAGCTAATCTCATTGCTAATTCTAGTCTACACATTTTGCCATGAGGCAGAGAAACAGACTGAGTTTTATAGCTAATCTCATGCTAATTCTATTCTACATATTTTGCCATGGGGCAGAGAAACAGAATTAGTTTTATAGCTAATCTCATTGCTAATTCTAGTCTACACATTTTGCCATGAGGCAGAGAAACAGACTGAGTTTTATAGCTAATCTCATGCTAATTCTATTCTACACATTTTGCCATGGGGCAGAGAAACAGAATGAGTTTTATAGCTAATCTCATGCTAATTCTATTCTACATATTTTGCCATGGGGCAGAGAAACAGAATGAGTTTTATAGCTAATCTCATGCTAATTATATTCTACACATTTTGCCATGAGGCAGAGAAACAGACTGAGTTTAATCGCTAATCCCTGAAGATTGGGGCCCCAGGGCACGTGCCCGGTCTGTAATCTAGCCCTGCTGTTATGTCAGGGGTTCCCAAACTTTTTCTGCAAACAACCACAATTTGAAATGAGAAAATGAAGAGGACCCCACATGGGAAAATGATCATCCCTAATTAACACGCTGTTCATATTCACTACATTGTAGGTGCCTCAGGTTTGCCCTGACACATATATTACACAAAGTGCATTCTAATGTAGTGTAAAATATCCTTCCTTACCTGACACTAAAAAGGTTGTATTCTATAACCCATTTGAAGAGAAACAAGTTCCTCATTTGTTTGATAAGATTCGTTTTTCAGAGGACCCCACATGGGCTGTACGCCCTCTCGCCAAAACCCAATCGCAAGGCATACAGCTGTTCTCCCTCTAGCCAAAACCCAATCACAAGGCATATAGCTGTTCCCCCTCTAGCCAAAACCCAATCACAAGGCATACAGCTGTTCCCCCTCTAGCCAAAACCCAATCACAAGGCATATAGCTGTTCCCCTCTAGCATATAGCTGTTCTCCCTCTAGCCAAAACCCAATCACAAGGCATATAGCTGTTCTCCCTCTAGCATATAGCTGTTCCCCCTCTCGCCAAAACCCAATCACAAGGCATATAGCTGTTCCCCCTCTAGCCAAAACCCAATCACAAGGCATACAGCTGTTCCCCCTCTAGCCAAAACCCAATCACAAGGCATATAGCTGTTCCCCTCTAGCCAAAACCCAATCACAAGGCATACAGCTGTTCCCCCTCTAGCCAAAACCCAATCACAAGGCATATAGCTGTTCCCCCTCTAGCCAAAACCCAATCACAAGGCATATAGCTGTTCCCCCTCTAGCCAAAACCCAATCACAAGGCATACAGCTGTTCCCCCTCTAGCCAAAACCCAATCACAAGGCATATAGCTGTTCCCCCTCTAGCCAAAACCCAATCACAAGGCATATAGCTGTTCTCCCTCTAGCCAAAACCCAATCACAAGGCATACAGCTGTTCCCCCTCTAGCCAAAACCCAATCACAAGGCATATAGCTGTTCTCCCTCTAGCCAAAACCCAAGATCATTGTCCGTCATCGTATCCATAGCGATGGAATGAGCTCCTTCTTACAAGAGAAGGTAGACGACAGGTTGGAATGAGTGTCTGATTGCCAACATGAGAACCTATTACACACAAAGACCTGGTGTTAAATACTAATCGAAATAATGTCGTATACTGTATCTGTGCTTGATTGAGCGAGCCTGTTGCAATGAAAACCAATAGAGAAGTGTTAAAAGTTCAAACACCGCAGACGGTAGAAGAGAGTGGCCAAAATGGCACGTTGATTTTATCCGTGACTTCCAATAATTACTGAAATGGGGAGTCGGGAGCATGTCCTCTTCTAATTGGCTAACGTTTCAGTAAAATCATCTGAACATTTTGTTTGTGAAAACGGATAGACATTTTGAAGGTGAATAAGGATGCGTCATTTGGTTTCTGTTCTCAACTGATATGTTTGGACGCCCTAAAGCAAACCCTGCAAGTATTTCAACCCAAGTCTTTTACAACCTCCTAAAGATCAAACTAGGCAGTACATCATGTGAATTAGGGACACAGATCCTCATGTCCTCCTCTGTGTTAGCCAGATCCTTTGCTCTCAGAAAGGTGTTGAGTGAAACGTAGTGTTGACTGAAAGGTAGTGTTGACTGAGAGGTAGTGTTGACTGAGAGGTAGTGTTGACTGAAAGGTAGTGTTGACTGAGAGGTAGTGTTGACTGAAAGGTAGTGTTGACTGAGAGGTAGTGTTGACTGAAAGGTAGTGTTGACTGAGAGGTAGTGTTGACTGAAAGGTAGTGTTGACTGAAAGGTAGTGTTGACTGAAAGGTAGTGTTGACTGAAAGGTAGTGTTGACTGAGAGGTAGTGTTGACTGAGGGGTAGTGTTGACTGAAAGGTAGTGTTGACTGAGGGGTAGTGTTGACTGAAAGGTAGTGTTGACTGAGAGGTAGTGTTGACTGAAAGGTAGTGTTGACTGAGAGGTAGTGTTGACTGAAAGGTAGTGTTGACTGAAAGGTAGTGTTGACTGAAAGGTAGTGTTGACTGAAAGGTAGTGTTGACTGAGAGGTAGTGTTGACTGAAAGGTAGTGTTGACTGAAAGGTAGTGTTGACTGAGTGGTAGTGTTGGGTAATAAGACAAGCTTATGGACAAGGTGTGTCTGGAATGCCTACAGGCTGAGTAAACATTAACCTGGACCAAATACTTATTACGTAAACAATGACTGCCGAAGCACACACCGACAAGGACACAAACACATGTCTTAGTGCACAATGTATGTCACGTGTACTCCCTCTCCGGCCTCTAGCTCATCGGGCTGCTGATTTATTCCGCACACCTGTCACCATCGTCTCACTTCACCTGCGCCTCATGAGTGAAATACCAAGAGTGTGCCAAGCTGTCATCAAGGCTGAATAGAGCCCTAAGTCTTCAGCTTTACAGACTGAATAGAGCCCTAAGTCTTCAGCTTTACAGACTCAATAGAGCCCTAAGTCTTCAGCTTTACAGACTGACTAGAGACCCTTAAATATGTGGGAAACACTAAACAGTGTGAGCGGAGAAGATGCAGAAGACCAGGGTTTCATCAGGACCACCAATGAGAACACATGAACTCTGGGTACTGGGTAATGGTACCATTACTCCTTGCAATTCATGCAACAGAACTTCATGAATGTTTTATATTTTTTATTATACCATTATTTAAGTCGGTTAAGAACAAATTCTTATTTACAAAGACAGCCTACCGGTGAACAGTGGGTTAACGGTCTTGTTCAGGGGCCAGAATGACAGATTTTCTTTTACCTTGTCAGCTCGGGGATTCGAACTCGCAACCTTTCGGTTACTGGCCCAATAACCACCACCTGCCGCCAAATATCTGTCCTCTAAAACATTATATTATATCAACTGAACATACAACATATGACACTACACAAAACAAGTCTATGCAACATAAATGAGTAATCTACATACTTTATCTACAAAATAATACAAGGTCAAACATATAAATAGTAAAGTAAAGTACAGATACCTCCAAAAACTACTAAAGTATTTTTACTTAAGTACTTTATACCACTGGGTGGCAGTACAGGTCGCGATTCAGGTGAGGCTGTCAACATCTTTGGGAAGCGGATTTATACAGGTGTGTCAGAATCCGTTAAGTCTGTGCCATACAGCCACCATCTTCTCAGGGTGAGAAATGCTGTCCCTCCACTGCTCTGCTGCTTCCTGTGTTGGGCTGTCGAAGCCAAGGTGAACCTGTAGAAGCAGTTATGAAAGTTATGGAACTGGCCTGATCTTAGAACTCAATTTAAGACCTGTTGGCCTGGGCATCAGTCTGCCTAGTTGGTATTTAAGACCTGCTGGCCTGGGCATCAGTCAGCCTAGCTGGTATTTAAGACCTGTTGGCCTGGGCATCAGTCAGCCTAGCTGGTATTTAAGACCTGTTGGCCTGGGCATCAGTCAGCCTAGTTGGTATTTAAGACTTGCTGGCCTGGGCATCAGTCAGCCTAGCTGGTATTTAAGACTTGCTGGCCTGGGCATCAGTCAGCCTAGCTGGTATTTAAGACCTGTTGGCCTGGGCATCAGTCAGCCTAGCTGGTATTTAAGACCTGTTGGCCTGGGCATCAGTCTGCCTAGCTGGGATTTAAGACCTGCTGGCCTGGGCATCAGTCAGCCTATTTGGTATTTAAGACATGCTGGCCTGGGCATCAGTCTGCCTAGCTGGGATTTAAGACCTGTTGGCCTGGGCATCAGTCTGCCTAGCTGGTATTTAAGACCTGTTGGCCTGGGCATCAGTCAGCCTAGTTGGTATTTAAGACCTGTTGGCCTGGGCATCAGTCAGCCTAGCTGGTATTTAAGACCTGTTGGCCTGGGCATCAGTCTGCCTAGTTGGTATTTAAGACCTGTTGGCCTGGGCATCAGTCTGCCTAGTTGGTATTTAAGACCTGTTGGCCTGGGCATCAGTCAGCCTAGCTGGTATTTAAGACCTGTTGGCCTGGGCATCAGTCAGCCTAGCTGGGATTTAAGACCTGCTGGCCTGGGCATCAGTCAGCCTAGCTGGTATTTAAGACCTGTTGGCCTGGGCATCAGTCAGCCTAGCTGGTATTTAAGACCTGTTGGCCTGGGCATCAGTCAGCCTAGCTGGTATTTAAGACCTGCTGGCCTGGGCATCAGTCAGCCTAGCTGGTATTTAAGACCTGTTGGCCTGGGCATTAGTCAGCCTAGCTGGTATTTAAGACCTGCTGGCCTGGGCATCAGTCAGCCTAGCTGGTATTTAAGAACTGCTGGCCTGGGCATCAGTCAGCCTAGCTGGTATTTAAGACCTGTTGGCCTGGGCATCAGTCAGCCTAGCTGGTATTTAAGACCTGTTGGCCTGGGCATCAGTCAGCCTAGCTGGTATTTAAGAACTGCTGGCCTGGGCATCAGTCAGCCTAGCTGGTATTTAAGACCTGTTGGCCTGGGCATCAGTCAGCCTAGCTGGTATTTAAGAACTGCTGGCCTGGGCATCAGTCAGCCTAGCTGGTATTTAAGACCTGTTGGCCTGGGCATCAGTCAGCCTAGCTGGTATTTAAGACCTGTTGGCCTGGGCATCAGTCAGCCTAGCTGGTATTTAAGACCTGCTGGCCTGGGCATCAGTCTGTCTAGTTGGGATTTAAGACCTGTTGGCCTGGGCATCAGTCAGCCTAGTTGGTATTTAAGACCTGTTGGCCTGGGCATCAGTCAGCCTAGCTGGGATTTAAGACCTGTTGGCCTGGGCATCAGTCAGCCTAGTTGGTATTTAAGACCTGTTGGCCTGGGCATCAGTTAGTTATTGAGAGAGTAATACCTTCTGTTGGCTCTCGCTGTTTATTAAGTACTGAAACAAAGCCTTTTATGTACGTGTTTTCCCTGTTTCCTTTAGATCAGGTTTCTATTGACTCTCTATCCTTAATTAGTGTGTGGTTTTCTGTTTCCTTTAGATCAGGTTTCTATTGGTGTGGGATGTTCTGTTTCCTTTAGATCAGGTTTCTATTGGTGTGGGATGTTCTGTTTCCTTTAGATCAGGTTTCTATTGGTGTGGGATGTTCTGTTTCCTTTAGATCAGGTTTCTATTGGTGTGGGATGTTCTGTTTCCTTTAGATCAGGTTTCTATTGGTGTGGGATGTTCTGTTTCCTTTAGATCAGGTTTCTATTGGTGTGGGATGTTCTGTTTCCTTTAGATCAGGTTTCTATTGGTGTGGGATGTTCTGTTTCCTTTAGATCAGGGTTCTATTGGTGTGGGATGTTCTGTTTCCTTTAGATCAGGGTTCTATTGGTGTGGGATGTTCTGTTTCCTTTAGATCAGGTTTCTATTGGTGTGGGATGTTCTGTTTGCATTCCCTTCCCCTGGCCACATTTAGCGGGAATCCATTCTGGGAATGTTTTAGGGCACATTTCCTAGTTGCTTGTCAACTTTCAGTGGAGACCCACATGGGTGCCTTTCAGTACTCTTTTCTGTTAGTTGTCTGTTAGTTCCCTTTGTTGTGAGCGACATTTGGTCCTTCTGTAGCTCAGTTGGTAGAGCATGGCGCTTGTAACGCCAGGGTAGTGGGTTCGATTCCCGGGACCACCCATACGTAGAATGTATGCACACATGACTGTAAGTCGCTTTGGATAAAAGCGTCTGATAAATGGCATATATTATTTTTATATTATTATTATATTATTTTGAGTTTGTCTTGTGGGAACGTAACAGATGAAACTGCGTGTCAAATCCACAACGTCTCCCGGCATTATTGGCTGCCCGCAGTCGCATTGAGAGAAATCCTTATGTAGCCTTGTAATCTACACCTTGAGTAGGCTGATATAAATGATGAAATATTCATTTATAATTTTTTTGGTTTCAATGATTTTTCAATCTGAATGTCATTAATTCTACGGAGCCTCTACACTTTCTCCTTCACAACTTCTATCTCAAGTGAGGAGGGTGTGGCTTCATGACAAAGTGAGGAGGGTGTGGCTTCATGACAATGTGAGGAGGGTGTGGCTTCATGACAATGTGAGGAGGGTGTGGCTTCATGACAATGTGAGGAGGGTGTGGCTTCATGACAATGTGAGGAGGGTGTGGCTTCATGACAATGTGAGGAGGGTGTGGCTTCATGACAATGTGAGGAGGGTGTGGCTTCATGACAATGTGAGGAGGGTGTGGCTTCATGACAATGTGAGGAGGGTGTGGCTTCATGACAATGTGAGGAGGGTGTGGCTTCATGACAATGATCACCGGAGCAACTGCTCACTGATTTTACACACCGACACAGTTACACACCGACACAGTTCCACCTCTGACACAGTTCCACCTCCGACACAGTTCCACCTCCGACACAGTTCCACCTCCGACACAGGACAGTTCCACCTGGCAGTTCCACCTCCGACACAGTTCCACACAATGTTGACCGACACAGTTCCACACCGACACAGTTGTCCGACACAGGACACAGTTCCACTCCGACACTGTTGACAGTTCACACCGACACTGTTCCACACCGAGGGTGTTGACACTTCCATGACACTGTTCCACACCGACACTGTTCCACACCGACACAGTTGTGGCTTCCACACCGACAATGTTCACCGACACAGTTCCACACCGACAGTTCCACACCGACACAGTTCCACCTCCGACACAGTTCCACCTCCGACACAGTTCCACCTCCGACACAGTTCCACCTCCGACACAGTTCCACCTCCGACACAGTTCCACCTCCGACACAGTTCCACACCACCAGTCCACACCAGTTCCACACCGACACAGTTCCACCTCCACACAGTTCCGACACAGTTCCACTCCGACACTGTTCCACACCGACACAGTTCCACACCGACACTGTTCCACCTCCGACACAGTTCCACACTGACACAGTTCCACCTCCGACACAGTTCCACACCGACACAGTTCCGACACAGTTCCACACCGACACAGTTCCACCTCCGACACAGTTCCACACCGACACAGTTCCACCTCCGACACAGTTCCACCTCCGACACAGTTCCACACCGACACAGTTCCACACCGACACAGTTCCCACAGACACAGTTCCACACCGACACAGTTCCACACCGACACAGTTCCACACCGACACCACACAGTTCCACCTCCGACACAGTTCCACACCGACACAGTTCCACCTCCGACACAGTTCCACACCGACACAGTTCCACACCGACACAGTTCCACACCGACACAGTTCCACCTCCGACACAGTTCCACACCGACACTGTTCCACACCGACACAGTTCCACCGACACAGTTCCACACCGACACAGTTCCACACCGACACTGTTCCACTCCGACACAGTTCCACACTGTTCCGACACAGTTCCACCTCCGACACAGTTCCACCTCCGACACAGTTCCGCCTCCGACACAGTTCCACCTCCAGTTCCACCACAGTTCAGACACAGTTCCACACCGACACAGTTCCACACCGACACAGTTCCACACCGACACAGTTCCACACCGACACAGTTCCACACCGACACAGTTCCACCTCCGACACAGTTCCACCTCCGACACAGTTCCACCTCCGACACAGTTCCACTCCGACACAGTTCCACCTCCGACACAGTTCCGACACTGTTCCACACCGACACAGTTCCGACACAGTTCCACACTGACACAGTTCCACCTCCGACACACCGACACAGTTCCACACCGACACAGTTCCACACGACACAGTTCCACACCGACACAGTTCCACTCGACACTGACACAGTTCCACACCGACACAGTTCCACACCGACACAGTTCCACCGACACTGTTCCACACCGACACAGTTCCACTGTTCCACTCCGACACTGTTCCACACCTGACACAGTTCCACCTCCGACACAGTTCCACCTCCGACACAGTTCCACTCCGACACAGTTCCACCTCCGACACAGTTCCACCACCGACACAGTTCCACACCGACACAGTTCCACACCGACACAGTTCCACACCGACACAGTTCCACACCGACACAGTTCCACACCGACACAGTTCCACACCGACACAGTTCCACACCGACACAGTTCCACCTCCGACACAGTTCCACCTCCGACACAGTTCCACACCGACACAGTTCCACACCGACACAGTTCCACACCGACACAGTTCCACACCGACACAGTTCCACCCGACACAGTTCCACACCGACACAGTTCCACACCGACACAGTTCCACACCGACACAGTTCCACACCGACACAGTTCCACACCGACACAGTTCCACACCGACACAGTTCCACTCCGACACAGTTCCACACTGTTCCACACCGACAGTTCCACACCGACACAGTTCCACACCGACACAGTTCCACACCGACACAGTTCCACCTCCGACACAGTTCCACACCGACACAGTTCCACACCGACACAGTTCCACCTCCGACACAGTTCCACCTCCGACACAGTTCCACACCGACACAGTTCCACACCGACACAGTTCCACACCGACACAGTTCCACCGACACAGTTCCACACCGACACAGTTCCACTCCGACACAGTTCCACCGACACAGTTCCACCTCCGACACAGTTCCACCTCCGACACAGTTCCACCTCCGACACAGTTCCACACCGACACAGTTCCACCTCCGACACAGTTCCACACCGACACAGTTCCACACCGACACAGTTCCACCTCTGACAGTTCCACACCGACACAGTTCCACACCGACACAGTTCCACTCCGACACAGTTCCACCTCCGACACAGTTCCACACAGACACAGTTCCACACAGACACAGTTCCACACAGACACAGTTCCACACAGACACAGTTCCACACAGACACAGTTCCACACAGACACAGTTCCACACAGACACAGTTCCACACAGACACAGTTCCACACAGACACAGTTCCACACCGACACAGTTCCACACCGACACAGTTCCACACCGACACAGTTCCACACCTGTTCCACACCGACACAGTTCCACCACCGACACAGTTCCACACAGACACAGTTCCACACAGACACAGTTCCACACAGACACAGTTCCACACCGACACTGTTCCACACACACTGTTCCACACCGACACAGTTCCACACCGACACAGTTCCCACCACACAGTTCCACACCGACACAGTTCCACACCGACACAGTTCCACACCGACACAGTTCCACCTCCGACACAGTTCCACACAGTTCCACACCGACACAGTTCCAGTTCCACACCGACACAGTTCCACACAGACACAGACACAGTTCCACACCGACACAGTTCCACACCGACACAGTTCCACACCGACACAGTTCCACACCGACACAGTTCCACACAGTTCCACACCGACACAGTTCCACACCGACACAGTTCCACACCGACACAGTTCCACACCGACACAGTTCCACACCGACACAGTTCCCACCGACACTGTTCCACACACACTGTTCCACACCACACTGTTCCACACCGACACAGTTCCACACCGACACAGTTCCACACCGACACAGTTCCACACAGACACAGTTCCACACCGACACAGTTCCACACCGACACAGTTCCACACCGACACAGTTCCACACCGACACAGTTCCACACCGACACAGTTCCACCGACACCGTTCCACACCGACACCGTTCCACACCGACACCGTTCCACACCGACACAGTTCCACACCGACACAGTTCCACACCGACACAGTTCCACACCGACACAGTTCCACACCGACACAGTTCCACACCGACACAGTTCCACACCGACACAGTTCCACACCGACACAGTTCCACACCGACACAGTTCCACACCGACACAGTTCCACACCGACACAGTTCCACACCGACACAGTTCCACACCGACACAGTTCCACACCGACACAGTTCCACACCGACACAGTTCCACACCGACACTGTTCCACACCGACTCAGTTCCACACACAGTTCCACACTGTTCCGACTCAGTTCCACTCAGTTCCGACACAGTTCCACACCGACACAGTTCCACACCGACACAGTTCCACACCAGTTCCACACCACAGTTCCACAGTTCCACACCGACACAGTTCCACACCGACTCAGTTCCACACCGACACTGTTCCACACCGACTCAGTTCCACACCGACACAGTTCCACACTGTTCCACACCGACACAGTTCCACACCGACACAGTTCCACACCGACACAGTTCCACACCGACACAGTTCCACACCGACACCGCCAAAAACATCAGCTATGCAGGTGGCAGGTGTCGGCTCTCGCCGGGTCAACGCTTGGTCTGATTAAATCTAGGGGCTCTATTTAATCTGGAAAATCTGAAGCGTTACAGCTTCCCGGGATAGAAATGTAAAGGTCATTTTACGTTGCAGCGTCTACCATGAAAACAGTCTCTGCTTGAAGTTGGAACATTGCCTTTAAATTTCAATCTCGCTGTCAAGCTGAACTTCCGCTATTCGTATTGAACAGAGCCCTAGGCCTTTCGTCTCACCTGTCCTCGGTAGTGTTTCCGTCTGACAGAACTGCGGCTGTAGAGTTTGACTGACAGCAGGAAGCCCTGGTCCAAAGCGAAGGGGAAGTAGAAAGACTCAGTCCAGGTCAGCTGACCTCCGGAGGACTTTAGGGTGTGAGTCTTCTTCTTCATCACCACCGTGCCCTGCAGCTGCATGAATATCTTCACAAAGAACGCTGGTTGATGGACAAGGGAAGCACAAGGGAAATGGAAAAGCACAAGGGAAATGGAAAAGCACAAGGGAAATAGAAAAGCACAAGGGAAATAGAAAAGCACAAGGGAAATGGTTACTTAGTAGACAGTGTGTATACAGCTGGCAGATTTTAAAATGATTCCAGGTTGAAGCTCTCCGACTAACCCTAAACGTAACCTTAACTAATTTTAGAACGGGTTAAAAATCCACATCCTGTTCATTAAAACACATTTTTCTCTGTTACAAAGAATGACATACACGATATATACAAAAGTATGTGGACACTCCTTCAATTAGTGGATTTGTCCCGTTTCAGCCACACGTTACTGGCAGGTTTATAAAATGGAGCACACAGCCATGCAATCTCCATAGACAAACATTGGTAGTAGAATGGCCTTACTGAAGAGCTCAGTGACGTTCAACGTGGCTTTTCCTACAAGTCAGTTCGTCAAATTTCTAGCGCTGCTAGAGCTGCCCCGGTCAACTATAAGTGCTGTTATTGTGAAGTGGAAACGTCTAGGAGCAACAACGGCTCAGCCGTGAAGTGGTAGGCCACACAAGCTCACAGAACGGAACCGCCGAGTGCTGAAACACTTAGGGTGTAGAAATCGTCTGTCCTCGGTTGCAACACTCACTACCGAGTTCCAAACTGCCTCTGGAAGCAACTTCAGCATAAGAACTGTTAGTCGGGAGCTTCATGTAATGGGTTTCCATGGCCGAGCAGCCGCACACAAGCCTAACATCAGCATGCACAATGCCAAACGTTAGCTGGAGTAAACAGATATATAACAGACTATGTAGACCCCTACCCTGGCTGAGTGGAACAGGGTTATAACAGATATATAACAGACTATGTAGACCCCTACCCTGGCTGAGTGGAACAGGGAGGTTATAACAGATATATAACAGACTATGTAGACCCCTACCCTGGCTGAGTGGAACAGGGAGGTTATAACAGATATATAACAGACTATGTAGACCCCTACCCTGGCTGAGTGGAGCTGGGAGGTTATAACAGATATATAACAGACTATGTAGACCCCTACCCTGGCTGAGTGGAACAGGGAGGTTATAAGATATATAACAGAGGTGGCTATGGAACAGGGAGGTTATATATAACAGACTATGTAGACCCCTACCCTGGCTGAGTGGAACAGGGAGGTTATAACAGATATATAACAGACTATGTAGACCCCTACCCTGGCTGAGTGGAACAGGGAGGTTATAACAGATATATAACAGACTATGTAGACCCCTACCCTGGCTGAGTGGAACAGGGAGGTTATAACAGATATATAACAGACTATGTAGACCCCTACCCTGGCTGAGTGGAGCTGGGAGGTTATAACAGATATATAACAGACTATGTAGACCCCTACCCTGGCTGAGTGGAACAGGGAGGTTATAACAGATATATAACAGACTATGTAGACCCCTACCCTGGCTGAGTGGAGCTGGGAGGTTATAACAGATATATAACAGACTATGTAGACCCCTACCCTGGCTGAGTGGAGCTGGGAGGTTCTGGGCAGCGAGGACCTGCAGTTGGATGCGTCCGTTAACAGGCTGGAAACAGGTGGCCAGGTGCAGCTCGGCGTGACACACCTGAAGAAGGAGTGAGAACATCAGACGCTGGAGACAGTAGGTGCACATTTCTTCAGTTAAAAAAAAGAATGTTCTACCAACTTCATGTTGCTGAACATACTGGTCCCCATCCCAAATGGCTGTACTTGGTTAGGAAGCTACAGTGCCTTCAGAAACTAGTCACACCCACTGACCTTCACACAGTACCCCATAAAGTGGAATTATTTCTACAAATTAATACAAATAGAAACCTGAAATGTCTTGAGTCAATAAGTATTCAACCCCTTTGTTCTGGCAAGGAGCCTCAACCAGGTCAGGAGTAGAAATGTGCTTAACAAGTCACATAATACGTTTCATGGACTCACTCTGTGTGCAATAATAATGAAGTAGTGAATTTCAAACACAGATTCAACCACAAAGACCAGGGAGGTTTTCCAATGCCTCGCAAAGAAGGCCACCTATTGGTAGATTAAAAAAAGCAGACATTGAATATCCCTTTGAGCATGAAGTTATTAATTACGCTTTGGATGGTGTATCAATACACCCAGGCACTACAAAGATACAATCTGACCTTAATTCTATCTTCCTGATTCCTGCTTATGTACCGGATGTGAAACGGCTAGCTTAGTTAGCGTTGGTGCTGGTGTACCGGATGTGAAACGGCTAGCTTAGCTAGCGTTGCGCGCTAAAAAGCGTTTCAATCGGTGACGTCACTCGCTCTGAGACCTTGAAGTAGCGGTTCCCCCTTTGCTCTGCAAGGGCCGAGGCTTTTGTGGAGCGATGGGTAACAATGCTTTGAGGGGTGACTGTTGTTGATGTGTGCAGAGTATGGGTGCAGAGTCCCCTCGCCCGGGTATGGGCGAGGGGACGGTCTAAAGTTATACTGTTACACTTACAACCACCAAACTGAAACAGGAAGTACCAGTGACACGCTCGACACAGAAGTGGTCCAATGAAGAGGACGCTACAGGACTGTTTCCTGTCTGTGCTCGCGAAACACAGCACAGACTGGAATATATTCCAGGATTCATACGATAACATGGAGGAGTTCACCACATCATTTACTGGGTTCATTAACAAGTGCATGGACGACGTCGTCCCCACAGTGACGGTACGTAGAACCATGTGGTTCAACGTCCGAGCTAAAGGCTAGAACTGCCTCTTTCAAGGAGCCAGAGAGTAAAGTCAAGAACTCTTTCAAGGAGTGGGACAGTATAAAGACTAGAACTCTTTCAAGGAGTGGGACAGTATAAAGACTAGAACTCTTTCAAGGAGCAGGACAGCATAAAGACTAGAACTCTTTCAAGGAGTGGGACAGTA
The DNA here is from genome assembly GCF_023373465.1 of Oncorhynchus keta. Classification (NCBI taxonomy): domain Eukaryota; kingdom Metazoa; phylum Chordata; class Actinopteri; order Salmoniformes; family Salmonidae; genus Oncorhynchus; species Oncorhynchus keta. The sequence continues at coordinate 662,214 of NC_068449.1, forward strand.
TAAAGACTAGAACTCTTTCAAGGAGTGGGACAGTATAAAGACTAGAACTCTTTCAAGGAGTGGGACAGTATAAAGACTAGAACTCTTTCAAGGAGCAGGACAGCATAAAGACTAGAACTCTTTCAAGGAGTGGGACAGTATAAAGACTAGAAATCTTTCAAGGAGTGGGACAGTAAAGACTAGAACTCTTTCAAGGAGTGGGACAGTATAAAGACTAGAACTCTTTCAAGGAGTGGGACAGTATAAAGACTAGAACTCTTTCAAGGAGCAGGACAGCATAAAGACTAGAACTCTTTCAAGGAGTGGGACAGTATAAAGACTAGAACTCTTTCAAGGAGTGGGACAGTATAAAGACTAGAACTCTTTCAAGGAGTGGGACAGTAAAGACTAGAACTCTTTCAAGGAGCAGGACAGTATAAATACTAGAACTCTTTCAAGGAGCAGGACAGTATAAAGACTAGAACTCTTTCAAGGAGTGGGACAGTATAAAGACTAGAACTCTTTCAAGGAGTGGGACAGTATAAAGACTAGAACTCTTTCAAGGAGTGGGACAGTAAACACTAGAACTCTTTCAAGGAGTGGGACAGTAAACACTAGAACTCTTTCAAGGAGCAGGACAGTATAAAGACTCGAACTCTTTCAAGGAGCAGGACAGTATAAAGACTAGAACTCTTTCAAGGAGTGGGACAGTATAAAGACTAGAACTCTTTCAAGGAGTGGGACAGTAAAGACTAGAACTCTTTCAAGGAGCGCGACAGTATAAAGACTAGAACTCTTTCAAGGAGTGGGACAGTATAAAGACTAGAACTCTTTCAAGGAGCAGGACAGTATAAAGACTAGAACTCTTTCAAGGAGCAGGACAGTATAAAGACTAGAACTCTTTCAAGGAGTGGGACAGTAAAGACTAGAACTCTTTCAAGGAGCGGACAGTATAAAGACTAGAACTCTTTCAAGGAGCAGGACAGTATAAAGACTAGAACTCTTTCAAGGAGTGGGACAGTATAAAGACTAGAACTCTTTCAAGGAGCAGGACAGTATAAAGACTGGAACTCTTTCAAGGAGTGGGACAGTAAAGACTAGAACTCTTTCAAGGAGTGGGACAGTAAACACTAGAACTCTTTCAAGGAGTGGGACAGTATAAAGACTAGAACTCTTTCAAGGAGTGGGACAGTATAAAGACTAGAACTCTTTCAAGGAGCAGGACAGTATAAAGACTAGAACTCTTTCAAGGAGTGGGACAGTAAAGACTAGAACTCTTTCAAGGAGTGGGACAGTAAAGACTAGAACTCTTTCAAGTAGTGGGACAGTATAAAGACTAGAACTCTTTCAAGGAGTGGGACAGTATAAAGACTAGAACTCTTTCGAGGAGTGGGACAGTAAAGACTAGAACTCTTTCAAGGAGTGGGACAGTATAAAGACTAGAACTCTTTCGAGGAGTGGGACAGTAAAGACTAGAACTCTTTCAAGGAGCGTGACAGTATAAAGACTAGAACTCTTTCAAGGAGCAGGACAGTATAAAGACTAGAACTCTTTCAAGGAGTGGGACAGTATAAAGACTAGAACTCTTTCAAGGAGCAGGACAGTATAAAGACTGGAACTCTTTCAAGGAGTGGGACAGTAAAGACTAGAACTCTTTCAAGGAGTGGGACAGTAAACACTAGAACTCTTTCAAGGAGTGGGACAGTAAACACTAGAACTCTTTCAAGGAGTGGGACAGTAAACACTAGAACTCTTTCAAGGAGCAGGACAGTATAAAGACTCAAACTCTTTCAAGGAGCAGGACAGTATAAAGACTAGAACTCTTTCAAGGAGTGGGACAGTATAAAGACTAGAACTCTTTCAAGGAGTGGGACAGTAAAGACTAGAACTCTTTCAAGGAGCGCGACAGTATAAAGACTAGAACTCTTTCAAGGAGCGACAGTATAAAGACTAGAACTCTTTCAAGGAGCAGGACAGTATAAAGACTCAAACTCTTTCAAGGAGCAGGACAGTATAAAGACTAGAACTCTTTCAAGGAGTGGGACAGTATAAAGACTAGAACTCTTTCAAGGAGTGGGACAGTAAAGACTAGAACTCTTTCAAGGAGCGCGACAGTATAAAGACTAGAACTCTTTCAAGGAGCGCGACAGTATAAAGACTAGAACTCTTTCAAGGAGCAGGACAGTATAAAGACTAGAACTCTTTCAAGGAGCGCGACAGTATAAAGACTAGAACTCTTTCAAGGAGCAGGACAGTATAAAGACTAGAACTCTTTCAAGGAGTGGGACAGTAAAGACTAGAACTCTTTCAAGGAGCGCGACAGTATAAAGACTAGAACTCTTTCAAGGAGCAGGACAGTATAAAGACTAGAACTCTTTCAAGGAGTGGGACAGTATAAAGACTAGAACTCTTTCAAGGAGCAGGACAGTATAAAGACTGGAACTCTTTCAAGGAGTGGGACAGTAAAGACTAGAACTCTTTCAAGGAGTGGGACAGTAAACACTAGAACTCTTTCAAGGAGTGGGACAGTATAAAGACTAGAACATTTTCAAGGAGTGGGACAGTATAAAGACTAGAACTCTTTCAAGGAGCAGGACAGTATAAAGACTAGAACTCTTTCAATGGTGGGACAGTAAAGACTAGAACTCTTTCAAGTAGTGGGACAGTATAAAGACTAGAACTCTTTCAAGGAGTGGGACAGTATAAAGACTAGAACTCTTTTGAGGAGTGGGACAGTAAAGACTAGAACTCTTTCAGTGGGACAGTATAAAGACTAGAACTCTTTCAGGAGTGGGACAGTAAAGACTAGAACTCTTTCAAGGGCGTGACAGTATAAAGACTAGAACTCTTTCAAGGAGCAGGACAGTATAAAGACTAGAACTCTTTCAAGGAGTGGGACAGTATAAAGACTAGAACTCTTTCAAGGAGCAGGACAGTATAAAGACTGGAACTCTTTCAAGGAGTGGGACAGTAAAGACTAGAACTCTTTCAAGGAGTGGGACAGTAAACACTAGAACTCTTTCAAGGAGTGGGACAGTATAAAGACTAGAACTCTTTCAAGGAGTGGGACAGTATAAAGACTAGAACTCTTTCAAGGAGCAGGACAGTATAAAGACTAGAACTCTTTCAAGGAGTGGGACAGTAAAGACTAGAACTCTTTCAAGTAGTGGGACAGTATAAAGACTAGAACTCTTTCAAGGAGTGGGACAGTATATAGACTAGAACTCTTTCAAGGAGCGCGACAGTAAAGACTAGAACTCTTTCAAGGAGTGGGACAGTATAAAGACTAGAACTCTTTCAAGGAGTGGGACAGTAAACACTAGAACTCTTTCAAGGAGCGCGACAGTATAAAGACTAGAACTCTTTCAAGGAGTGGTACAGTATATAGACTAGAACTCTTTCAAGGAGCGCGACAGTAAAGACTAGAACTCTTTTGGGACAGTAAAGACTAGAACTCTTTCAAGGAGTGGGACAGTAAACACTAGAACTCTTTCAAGGAGCCGGACAGTATAAAGACTAGAACTCTTTCAAGGAGTGGGACAGTATAAAGACTAGAACTCTTTCAAGAGTGGGACAGTAAAGACTAGAACTCTTTCAAGGAGTGGGACAGTATAAAGACTAGAACTCTTTCAAGGAGTGGGACAGTAAAGACTAGAACTCTTTCAAGGAGTGGGACAGTAAAGACTAGAACTCTTTCAAGGAGTGGGACAGTAAAGACTAGAACTCTTTCAAGGAGTGGGACAGTATAAAGACTAGAACTCTTTCAAGGAGTGGGAAAGTATAAAGACTAGAACTCTTTCAAGGAGCAGGACAGTATAAAGACTAGAACTCTTTCAAGGAGCAGGACAGTATAAAGACTAGAACTCTTTCAAGGAGCAGGACAGTATAAAGACTAGAACTCTTTCAAGGAGCGCGACAGTATAAAGACTAGAACTCTTTCAAGGAGCAGGACAGTATAAAGACTAGAACTATTTCAAGGAGCAGGACAGTATAAAGACTAGACCTCTTTCAAGGAGCGCGACAGTATAAAGACTAGAACTCTTTCAAGGAGTGGGACAGTATAAAGACTAGAACTCTTTCAAGGAGTGGGACAGTATAAAGACTAGAACTCTTTCAAGGAGTGGGACAGTATAAAGACTAGAACTCTTTCAAGGAGTGGAACAGTATAAAGACTAGAACTCTTTCAAGGAGTGGGACAGTATAAAGACTAGAACTCTTTCAAGGAGTGGGACAGTATAAAGACTAGAACTCTTTCAAGGAGCAGGACAGTATAAAGACTAGAACTCTTTCAAGGAGTGGAACAGTATAAAGACTAGAACTCTTTCAAGGAGTGGGACAGGATAAAGACTAGAACTCTTTCAAGGAGTGGGACAGTATAAAGACTAGAACTCTTTCAAGGAGCAGGACAGTATAAAGACTAGAACTCTTTCAAGGAGCAGGACAGTATAAAGACTAGAACTCTTTCAAGGAGTGGGACAGTATAAAGACTAGAACTCTTTCAAGGAGTGGAACAGTATAAAGACTAGAACTCTTTCAAGGAGCAGGACAGTATAAAGACTAGAACTCTTTCAAGGAGCAGGACAGTATAAAGACTAGAACTCTTTCAAGGAGCAGGACAGTATAAAGACTAGAACTCTTTCAAGGAGCAGGACAGCATAAAGACTAGAACTCTTTCAAGGAGTGGGACAGTATAAAGACTAGAACTCTTTCAAGGAGTGGGACAGTATAAAGACTAGAACTCTTTCAAGGAGTGGGACAGTATAAAGACTAGAACTCTTTCAAGGAGTGGGACAGTATAAAGACTAGAACTCTTTCAAGGAGCGCGACAGTAATCCTGACACTTATGAAATCCTGCTACGACCATCAAACAGTCAAAAGGTCAATACTGCATTATGTCTATATACAGTGTTGTAATGATGTGCAAATAGTGAAAGTACAAAAAGGGAAAATAAATAAGCATAAATATGGGTTGTATTTACAATGGTGTTTGTTCTTCACTGGTTGCACTTTTCTCGTGGCAACAGGTCACACATCTTGCTGCTGTGATGGAACACTGTGGTATTTCACCCAGTAGATATGGGACAGTTTATCAAAATTGGGTTTGTTTTCGAAATCTTTGTGGCTCTGTGTGTAATCTGAGGGAAATATGTCTCTCTAATATTGTCTCAATCTCTCTATGTGTCTCTCTGTGTCTCTTTCTGTGTATGTCTCTCTCTCTGTCTCTCTGTGTCTCTTTCTGTGTGTCTCTCTCTCTGTGTCTCTTTCTGTGTGTCTCTCTCTCTGTGTCTCTTTCTGTGTGTCTCTCTCTCTGTCTCTCTGTGTCTCTTTCTGTGTGTCTCTCTCTCTGTCTCTCTTTCTGTGTATGTCTCTTTCTGTGTGTCTCTTTCTGTGTGTCTCTTTCTCTCTGTGTCTCTTTCTGTGTGTCTCTGTCTCTCTGTGTCTCTTTCTGTGTGTCTCTCTCTCTGTCTCTCTGTGTCTCTTTCTGTGTGTCTCTGTCTCTGTCTCTCTGTGTCTCTTTCTGTGTGTCTCTCTCTCTGTCTCTCTGTGTCTCTTTCTGTGTGTCTCTCTCTCTGTCTCTCTGTGTCTCTTTCTGTGTGTCTCTTTCTGTGTGTCTCTTTCTGTGTGTCTCTCTCTCTGTGTATGTCTCTCTCTCTGTCTCTCTCTCTGTCTCTCTCTCTGTCTCTCTCTCTGTCTCTCTGTGTCTCTTTCTGTGTGTCTCTTTCTGTGTGTCTCTTTCTGTGTGTCTCTTTCTGTGTGTGTCTCTTTCTGTGTGTGTCTCTTTCTGTGTGTGTCTCTTTCTGTGTGTGTCTCTTTCTGTGTGTGTCTCTTTCTGTGTGTGTCTCTTTCTGTGTGTGTCTCTTTCTGTGTGTGTCTCTTTCTGTGTATCTCTCTTTCTGTGTGTCTCTCTGTGTGTGTGTCTCTCTCTGTGTGTGTGTGTCTCTCTTTTCTGTGTGTCTCTCTCTCTCTCTCTCTCTCTCTCTCTCTCTCTCTCTCTCTCTCTCTCTCTCTCTGTCTCTCTCTCTCTCTCTCTGTCTCTCTCTCTCTCTCTCTGTCTCTCTCTCTCTCTCTCTCTCTCTGTCTCTCTGTCTCTCTCTCTCTGCCTCTCTCTGTCTCTCTCTCTCTGCCTCTCTCTCTCTCTGTCTCTCTCTCTCTGTGCCTCTCTCTCTTTCTCCCTGGAATTGTTTAAGGTTTGACCTAGTTTCCAGGCCTCACAATTCCATCATCCATCCCAACCCCAGCCTGATGGCTTTTTCCAATAAACCTTTCACCTCCAGTTTCTGTTTCCCTAAAACTTCTCAAAAAATTCCCTACTCCCAGATTATGCAACCCCAGAGAGGCTCCGTCAATATATCAATATTGGCATGTTCCTCATGTGCCAACAGCCTGCAATATATAAACAAAGAAAAACATTGTTTCATGACTTGGCAGACGTAAGTTTTGTTCTTTACATACTGTTCTGATAAGGAGATAAGGAGTTATAATAGGAAGATATACAGAGCATAGGAACAGAGAATAGACTACATATTTTCATTACTAAGTCATAGGCTTGTCCCATTCTACAGGCATTTCCTGTTGGCCAGAGACCAAAAGACGATGACAACACCAAACTACAGGCAGAATGTGATTTACCTACACGTTCGGAAAAGTGCCTTCGGAAAGTATTCAGACCCCTTGACTTTTTCCATTTTTTGTTTACGTTACGTTTACAGCCTTATTCTCAAATGTATTCTCAAAAATATTTTAATCCTCATCAATCTACACAGAACACCCCATAATGACATCACAATGCCCCATTATGAGATCACAATTCCCCATAATGACATCACAATTCCCCATAATGACATCACAATTCCCCATAATGACATCACAATTCCCCATAATGACATCACAATTCCCCATAATGACATCACAATTCCCCATAATGACATCACAATTCCCCATAATGACAAAGCAAACCGGTTTTTAGAGATTTTTGCAAAATATATTACAAATTTAAAAAAAACTAAAAATACCTTATTTACATAAGTATTCAGACCCTTTGCTATGAGACTCGAAATTGAGCTCTGGTGCATCCTGTTTCCATTGATCATCCTTGAAATGTTTCTACAACTTGACTGGAGTCCACCTGTGGTAAATTCAACTGATTGGACATGATTTGGAAAGGTACACACCTGTCTATATAAGGTCTCACAGTTCACAGTGCAGGTCAGAGAAAAAAACAAGCCATGAGGTTGAAGGATCTGTACGTAGAGCTCAGAGACAGGATTGTGTCAAGGCACAGATCTGGGGAAGGGGACCAAAAAATGTCTGCAGCATTGAAGGTCCCCAAGAACACAGTGGCCTCCATCACTCTTAAATGGAAGATGTTTGGAACCACCAAGACTCTTCCTAGATCTGTCCGCCCGGCCAAACTGATCAATTGGGGGAGAAGGGCCTTTGTCAGGGAGCTTACCAAGAACCCAATGGTCACTCTGACAGAGCTCTAGAGTTCCTCTGTGGAGATGGGAGAACCTTCCAGAAGAACAACCATCTCTGCAGTACTCCACCAATCAGGCCTTTATGGTTGAGGGGCCAGACAGAAGCCACTCCTCAGTAAAAGACACATGACAGCCCGCTTGGAGTTCGACAAAATGCACCTAAAGACTCTCAGGCCATGAGAAACAAGATTCTCTGGTCTGATGAAACCAAGATTGAACTCTTTGGCCTGAATGCCAAGTATCATGTCTGGTGGAAACCTGGCACCATCCCAAAGGTAAAGCATGGTGGTGGCAGCATCATGCTGTGAGGATGTGTTTCAGCGATTATGGGGTATTGTGATGCCATTATGGGGTATTGTGATGTCATTATGGGGTATTGTGATGTCATTATGGGGTATTGTGATGTCATTATGGGGTATTGTGATGTCATTATGGGGTATTGTGATGTCATTATGGGGTATGGTGTGTAGATTGACGAGGGGAAAAAAACGATTGAATCCATTTTAGAATAAGGCTTTAACGTAACAAAATGTGGAACAAGTCAAGGGGGTCATACCATATGTCCACATTATCTCAACATTATGTGTTTAAGCATAGTCCCGCACCTCTCTGATTCAGAGGGGTTGGGTTAAATGTGGAAGACACACCTCTCTGATTCAGAGGGGTTGGGTTAAATGTGGAAGACACACCTCTCTGATTCAGAGGGGTTGGGTTAAACGTGGAAGACACACCTCTCTGATTCAGAGGGGTTGGGTTAAACGTGGAAGACACACCTCTCTGATTCAGAGGGGTTGGGTTAAACGTGGAAGACACATTTCATTTGAATACATTCAGTTGTACAACTGACCAGGTATCTCCCCCTTTCCCTTTCATACTACAAAGCTCAGGTCGCTCAGGCTTCAGAATCACATGATTACTGCATCCCGAAGGGCACCCTATTCCCTATGTAGTGCACTACTTTAGACCAGGGTCCATAGGGCACCCTATTTAAATGCACTACGGAAGAGCCCAGGGCACCCTTTCTATGTAGAATACTACTTTAGACCAGGGTCCATAGGGCACCCTATTCCCTACAGTGCACTACTTTAGACCAGGGTCCATAGGGCACCCTATTCCCTATGTAGTGTACTACTTTAGACCAGGGTCCATAGGGCACCCTATTCCCTATGTAGTGTACTACTTTAGACCAGGGTCCATAGGGCACCCTATTCCCTAGTAGTGCACTACTTTAGACTTCAGGGCACCCTATTCCCTATGATTACTTTAGACCAGGGTCCATAGGGCACCCTATTCCCTATATAATGCACTACTTTAGACCAGGGTCCATAGGGCACCCTATTCCCTATGTAGTGCACTACTTTAGACCAGGGTCCATAGGGCACCCTATTCCCTATATAGTGCACTACTTTAGACCAGAGCCCTATAGGGCACCCTATTCCCTATGTAGTGCACTACTTTAGACCAGGGTCCATAGGGCACCCTATTCCCTATGTAGTGCACTACTTTAGACCAGGGTCCATAGGGCACCCTATTCCCTATGTAGTGTACTACTTTAGACCAGGGTCCATAGGGCACCCTATTCCCTATGTAGTGTACTACTTTAGACCAGGGTCCATAGGGCACCCTATTCCCTATGTAGTGCACTACTTTAGACCAGGGTCCATAGGGCACCCTATTCCCTATGTAGTGCACTACTTTAGACCAGGGTCCATAGGGCACCCTATTCCCTATATAATGCACTACTTTAGACCAGGGTCCATAGGGCACCCTATTCCCTATGTAGTGCACTACTTTAGACCAGGGTCCATAGGGCACCCTATTCCCTATGTAGTGCACTACTTTAGACCAGGGTCCATAGGGCACCCTATTCCCTATATAATGCACTACTTTAGACCAGGGTCCATAGGGCACCCTATTCCCTATGTAGTGCACTACTTTAGACCAGGGTCCATAGGGCACCCTATTCCCTATATAATGCACTACTTTAGACCAGGCCTCTGATCAAAAGTAGGGGACAGGGTGAGAGTGAGTTGTTATGGATCATTGGCATGACATTACCATTGTAAGGAACACCGGTGTGGTACCGATCAAAATGACCCATTACTGCTGCTTCTCTTTTCAGAGGACAGCTACTGGCATTTCAGCCAGCTGTATGATCACAGACCCATTTCAGCCAGGTGTATGATCACAGACCCATTTCAGCCAGGTGTATGATCACAGACCCATTTCAGCCAGGTGTATGATCACAGACCCATTTCAGCCAGGTGTATGATCACAGACCCATTTCAGCCAGGTGTATGATCACAGACCCATTTCAGCCAGGTGTATGATCACAGACCCATTTCAGCCAGGTGTATGATCACAGACCCATTTCAGCCAGGTGTATGATCACAGACCCATTTCAGCCAGCTGTATGATCACAGACCCATTTCAGCCAGGTGTATGATCACAGACCCATTTCAGCCAGGTGTATGATCACAGACCCATTTCAGCCAGCTGTATGATCACAGATTTCAGCCATGATCACAGACCCATTTCAGCCAGGTGTATGATCACAGACCCATTACAGCCAGCTGTATGATCACAGACCCATTTCAGCCAGGTGTATGATCACAGACCCATTTCAGCCAGGTGTATGATAACAGACCCATTTCAGCCAGGTGTATGATCACAGACCCATTTCAGCCAGGTGTATGATCACAGACCCATTTCAGCCAGCTGTATGATCACAGACCCATTTCAGCCAGGTGTATGATCACAGACCCATTTCAGCCAGGTGTATGATCACAGACCCATTTCAGCCAGGTGTATGATCACAGACCCATTTCAG
>NC_068449.1:677500-702500 GCF_023373465.1 Oncorhynchus keta
TAGAGGTTCTGGCTACAGATCTAGAGGTCTGGCTACAGATCTAGAGGTTCTGGCTACAGATCTAGAGGTTCTGGCTACAGATCTAGAGGTCTGGCTACAGATCTAGAGGTCTGGCTACAGATCTAGAGGTTCTGGCTACAGATCTAGAGGTCTGGCTACAGAGTTGAAGAGCTGGCTACAGATCTAGAGGTCTGGCTACAGATCTAGAGGTTCTGGCTACAGATCTAGAGGTCTGGCTACAGAGTTGAAGAGCTGGCTACAGATCTAGAGGTTCTGGCTACAGATCTAGAGGTCTGGCTACAGAGCCAAAGATCTGGCTACAGAGCTAGAGGTCTGGCTACAGATCTAGAGGTCTGGCTACAGAGCTGGGGGTATGGCTACAGAGCTGGGGGTATGGCTACAGAGTTGGAGGTCTGGCTACAGAGTTGGAGGTATGGCTACAGAGTTGGAGGTCTGGCTTCAGAGTTGGAGGGCTGGCTTCAGAGTTGGAGGCCTGGCTACAGAGTTGGAGGGCTGGCTACAGAGTTGGAGGTCTGGCTACAGAGTTGGAGGGCTGGCTACAGAGTTGGAGGGCTGGCTACAGAGTTGGAGGGCTGGCTACAGAGCTGGAGGGCTGGCTACAGAGCTGGAGGGCTGGCTACAGAGCTGGAGGGCTGGCTACAGAGTTGGGGGTATGGCTACAGAGCTGGAGGTCTGGCTACAGAGCTAGAGTTCTGGCTACAGAGCTAGAGGTCTGGCTACAGAGCTAGAGGTCTGGCTACAAATCTAGAGGACTGGCTACAGAGCTAGAAGTCTGGCTACAGAGTTGGGGGGCTGGCTACAGAGTTGGGGGCTGGCTACAGAGCAGGAGGGCTGGCTACAGAGTTGGAGTGCTGGCTACAGAATTGGAGAGCTGGCTACAGAGTTGGGGGGCTGGCTACAGAGTTGGAGGGCTGGCTACAGAGTTGGAGGGCTGGCTACAGAGTTGGGGGCTGGCTACAGAGTTGGGGGCTGGCTACAGAGCAGGAGGGCTGGCTACAGAGCTGGGGGGCTGGCTACAGAGTTGGAGGGCTGGCTACAGAGATGGAGGGCTGGCTGCAGAGTTGGAGGGCTGGCTACAGAGTTGGAGGGCTGGCTACAGAGCTGGGGGGCTGGCTACAGAGTTGGAGGGCTGGCTACAGAGTTGGAGGGCTGGCTACAGAGCTGGGGGCTGGCTACAGAGTTGGAGGGCTGGCTACAGAGTTGGAGGGCTGGCTACAGAGTTGGGGGGCTGGCTACAGAGTTGGAGGGCTGGCTACAGAGTTGGAGGGCTGGCTACAGAGTTGGAGGGCTGGCTACAGAGTTGGAGGGCTGGCTACAGAGCTGGGGGGCTGGCTAGATAGTGTATTTATTATACAGGGACTTGTGTCGCCATTTACTTGTTAGTGTATCTACATTGTGATCGTTTTGTTATATGATCAGAAGTCTATGACCATTTTAAGTTTTGCTCATCATTATTCCTCTTGAGTGAGGAACCTCTCAGAAGTTAACAGAGCAGTGACTTGAGAGGAGATATTGAGATGGAGATTCTGGGCCCTGGTTTCTGATGCAACAGTCTGAGACAGAGGCCCCATTCAGCCACCTAGAAGGCAGGTACAATGGGCCCTTTAGTCCCCAAATCCCTCATCCTCACCCTTCCTCCCGGCCTGAAACCGTACCTGTACCAACGTGATCCACACCTGCTCCAGGTCCTCCTGGTAACTCAGCCGGACACACACCATCCCAAGCTCCCTCTCATCGCCTGACAACGTGATGGACTCTACAAGACAAGCAATACAGAGACATACGTTAGCTCAACGGAAAACACGACATCGTAGCCTACACTCCAAGAACAATAGGGTTCCGAAAGGTTTCTTCGGCTATCCCCATAGGAGAACCCTTTTGGGTTCCATGTAGAACCCTCTGTGGAAAAGGTTCTACATCGTAATTTGAATGATTTAATTAATGATTTAATTTATTTCTGTATAGACAGGAGTAATTATATAATTTCAGACAGTGTATTTCCTATTGGACCCACTGTCCTGGCGTTTCTCTCCTGTTTAACACTCTTAGAAACAAATGGTGCTATCTAGAAACTGAAATGGTTCTTTTGCTATCCCCATAGGAGAACCCTTTGAAGAACCCATTTTGGTTCCAGGTAGAACACATTTTGGTTCCAGGATGAACCCTTTTTGGTTCCAGGAAGAACCCTTTTTGGTTCCAGGAAGAACCCTTTTTTTGGTTCCAGGAAGAACCCTTTTTGGTTCCAGGTAGAACCCTTTTTAGTTTCATGTAAAAACCCTTTTCCACAGAGGGTTCTACATGGAACCCAAAAGAGTTCTACCGGGAACCAAAAGGGGTTATTCTATGGAGACTGACAAATAAAACTTTTGGGGGAAAAAAACTCTAAGAGTTTATTGCTTTTCATATTACCTTTCTTTCGTTGTCCAGAAACCAAAAGGCACAATCCTAGACATATTATCAACCCATCCTAGTTGTTGCATCTTTAGATTCCCCCACTTTCTAAGTTTCTAACATAGATTTTAATCTGTCACATATGAAATGGCTATCACGTGTGCTGTTCAGAATGGTGTTTTCCAGGTGTGCTGTTCAGAATGGTGTTTTCCCAGGTGTGCTGTTCAGAATGGTGTTTTCCCAGGTGTGCTGTTCAGAATGGTGTTTTCCCAGGTGTTCTGTTCAGAATGGTGTTTTCCCAGGTGTGCTGTTCAGAATGGTGTTTTTTCAGGTGCTCTGTTCAGAATGGTGTTTTCCCAGGTGTGCTGTTCAGAATGGTGTTTTTTCAGGTGTTCTGTTCAGAATGGTGTTTTCCCAGGTGTGCTGTTCAGAATGGTGTTTTTCAGGTGTTCTGTTCAGAATGGTGTTTTCCCAGGTGTTCTGTTCAGAATGGTGTTTTTGCTGTTCAGAATGGTGTTTTCCAGGTGTTCTGTTCAGAATGGTGTTTTTTCAGGTGTTCTGTTCAGAATGGTGTTTTCCCAGGTGTTCTGTTCAGAATGGTGTTTTCCAGGTGTGCTGTTCAGAATGGTGTTTTCCAGGTGTTCTGTTCAGAATGGTGTTTTCCCAGGTGTTCTGTTCAGAATGGTGTTTTCCCAGGTGTTCTGTTCAGAATGGTGTTTTCCAGGTGTTCTGTTCAGAATGGTGTTTTCCCAGGTGTTCTGTTCAGAATGGTGTTTTCCCAGGTGTGCTGTTCAGAAAGGTGTGCTGTTCAGAATGGTTTTCCCAGGTGTTCTGTTCAGAATGGTGTTTTTCAGGTGTGATGTTCAGAATGGTGTGTTTTCTGTTCAGAATGGTGTTTTCCCAGGTGTGCTGTTCAGAATGGTGTTTTCCCAGGTGTGCTGTTCAGAATGGTGTTTTCCCAGGTGTGCTGTTCAGAATGGTGTTTTCCCAGGTGTGCTGTTCAGAATGGTGTTTTCCCAGGTGTGCTGTTCAGAATGGTGTTTTCCCAGGTGTGCTGTTCCAGTTTTCCAGTGTGTTTTTTCAGGTGCTGTTCAGAATGGTGTTTTCCCAGGTGTGCTGTTCAGAATGGTGTTTTGTGTTTTTCAGAATGGTGTTTTCCCAGGTGTTCTGTTCAGAATGGTGTTTTCCCAGGTGTTCTGTTCAGAATGGTGGTCAGAATGGTGTTTTCCCAGGTGTGCTGTTCAGAATGGTGTTTGTTCAGGTGTGCTCTGTTCAGAATGGTGTTTTCCAGGTGTTCTGTTCAGAATGGTGTTTTCCCAGGTGTGCTGTTCAGAATGGTGTTTTCCAGGTGTTCTGTTCAGAATGGTTTTCCCAGGTGTTTTCAGAATGGTGTTTTCAGGTGTGCTGTTCAGAATGGTGTTTTTTCAGGTGTGCTGTTCAGAATGGTGTTTTTTCAGGTGTGCTGTTCAGAATGGTGTTTTTTCAGGTGTTCTGTTCAGAATGGTGTTTTTTCAGGTGTTCTGTTCAGAATGGTGTTTTTTCACGTGCTCTGTTCAGAATGGTGTTTTCCCAGGTGTGCTGTTCAGAATGGTGTTTTCCCAGGTGTGCTGTTCAGAATGGTGTTTTCCCAGGTGTTCTGTTCAGAATGGTGTTTTCCCAGGTGTGCTGTTCAGAATGGTGTTTTCCAGGTGTTCTGTTCAGAATGGTGTTTTTTCAGGTGTTCTGTTCAGAATGGTGTTTTTTCAGGTGTGATGTTCAGAATGGTGTTTTTTCAGGTGTGCTGTTCAGAATGGTGTTTTTCAGGTGTTCTGTTCAGAATGGTGTTTTTTCAGGTGTTCTGTTCAGAATGGTGTTTTTCCAGGTGTGCTGTTCAGAATGGTGTTTTTCCAGGTGTGCTGTTCAGAATGGTGTTTTTTTTTGTGATGTTCAGAATGGTGTTTTTCAGGTGCTCTGTTCAGAATGGTGTTTTCCCAGGTGTGCTGTTCAGAATGGTGTTTTCCCAGGTGTTCTGTTCAGAATGGTGTTTTTTCAGGTGTTCTGTTCAGAATGGTGTTTTTTCAGGTGTTCTGTTCAGAATGGTGTTTTTTCAGGTGTGCTGTTCAGAATGGTGTTTTTTCAGGTGTGCTGTTCAGAATGGTGTTTTTTCAGGTGTGCTGTTCAGAATGGTGTTTTTTCAGGTGTGCTGTTCAGAATGGTGTTTTTTCAGGTGTGATGTTCAGAATGGTGTTTTTTCAGGTGTGATGTTCAGAATGGTGTTTTTTCAGGTGTGATGTTCAGAATGGTGTTTTCACATGAATTGCATTTTGACAAATGTTTGAAATTGACTGCTTCATTACATGAGTTGCATGTTCTGTTCAGATTCATTACCATAATTGAAATGTGATTTATGTCCAACCCTGGTGTGTGTGTGTGTGTGTGTGTGTGTGTGTGTGTGTGCGTGTGCGTGCGTGCGTGCGTGTGTGTGTGCCTGCGTGCCTGTGTGTGTGTGCCTGCGTGTAATGGTGTAATGGTTACCAAGACTACGGCTGCTCCCCAGGGAGTCCCTCGTAGAGGACGAAGCACTGCTGCTCTGGACGTTGGACACACTGTCATACTGCTGCGTCGGGATAAACACACAACGTAAACCACTGGAAGCAAATGTCGCAACAAAACACAGAGACAACATTGCATGATATCAAGAGAAAGTCAACAGGACGTGAACAGGATACTCAAACAGACTCTTTTATGATCTTCCTGTATGCATAATTACACTACACTAAACATAGCAACAGCTGTAAAAAAAAAAAAAAAAGGTAGTTTCCCCAATAAGGCGTTGTAAAAACAATACAACACACTAAAGACAGCCAAACGACTACTTGCGCTACTTTTGACCAGGGCCCAAAGGTGAATATAAAAGGCAATATAATACCATTTGGAATACAACTCAGGAGTACTATTCGTTCAGACGGAAGCACGCGCAGCACTGGAGTTTATCGCGTTATTTATGACGAGGTTCAGTACGAGAGCTTTGTAATGTTTCTTTGTGGTTTTGGGGGCGAGACACTAGATACGGAGTATTCATAACGGCTTCACTATATATATATATATATATACACCTGGTAACCAATGGGTTGTTGATGACACGCGAATACGATACAGAACTACGCGATATCCTTTACTAATGCAGCGAAGAGAACCCCACCCGGACAGCCCTAACCAAACCCTTTGTAAAACACTACATATACATGTTTTTGATTGATTTACACTTCATTTAACACAATCAACAGAGATTTGCTCCGTCTTTTACCAGACAGAACGGTGAGTAACGGTCAATGAAAACACTGATGGTACAAGTGGCGCACAATGATTTATTACGAGGTTCAGAAATAGGTACGGCAGCTCATAGGTTAGGCGTTAGGCTTTGTTTACTGTGGCTTCACAGGTGCTGAGTTAAATAAATATTACAGTAAACATAAAACCTCACCTGTATGTGGCTGTGAAGGCTGGGGTTAGACAGATTAAACATAGATTTACTCAGACTCTGTGTTCCAGTCTTCATATTCCCACCTGAAAGCCAAGCCATCAGTTAACGGTACATAAAAGACACAAGAACATCTAAAGCTAAATTAAACACTGTGAACCTTTCATAGTGTGATGATTTTTGGGGGCGGCAGCGTAGCCTAGTGGTTAGAGCGTTGGACTAGTAACCGGAAGGTTGCGAGTTCAAACCCCCGAGCTGACAAGGTACAAATCTGTCGTTCTGCCCCTGAACAGGCAGTTAACCCACTGTTCCCAGGCCGTCATTGAAAATAAGAATGTGTTCTTAACTGACTTGCCTGGTTAAATAAAGGTACAATTTTAAAAAATAATTAAAATTAAACATTTTCTATTTTATTTTTCTGATATTGTAGATTCAGAGGTTAGTGTGATTTTACAGTACAGGGTTAGTGTGATTTTACAGTACAGGGTTAGTGTGATTTTACAGTACAGGGTTAGTGTGATTTTACAGTACAGGGTTAGTGTGATTTTACAGTACAGGGTTAGTGTGATTTTACAGTACAGGGTTAGTGTGATTTTACAGTACTGCGTTAGTGTGATTTTACAGTACAGGGTTAGTGTTAGGGTGACACCACAGTACACACCTGATCCACGGGGAGTATTTTTCAGGGTGCTGTGTGGTGTTGTCCTGGGACACATGTTGGGGGAGGAGTCAGGGTTATAGATGATATGACTGTCCCCTGACAGCTCAGCCTTCCTCTCTGCATAGGCGCTACTGGCTGACACGGGGGTCAACAAAGGTTAGAGGTCACAGGTCAGAAGTTACAGGACACATCACCTAAACCTGGGGTACACACAGAGTTTATCAACATAATCAATGCACAGTTGGTAGATTATTGTGATAGTTTGACCCTGGTCAAAACCATTCATTTTTGGGGTGGTGTTCCAAAATGCAATCATATCACACACAATTTGACCATTTATAAAATGGTCATATACACCGAGCGTACAAAACATTAAGAACACCTTCCTTATATTGAGTTGCACAGTTTTGTCATTTATAAAATGGTCATATACACCGAGTGTACAAAACATTAAGAACACCTTCCATATATTGAGTTGCACAGTTTCGTCAAGTCGGTCGGATGTCCTTTAGTGGACCATTCTTGATACACACGGGAAACTGTTGGTGCGTGGGAGAAAGAAATAAAACCAGCAGCGTTGCAGTTCTTGACACAAAACCAGTGTGCGCCTGGCACCGACTACCATACCTCATTCAAAGGCACGTACATACTTTTGTCTTGCCACTTCACCCTCTGAATGGCACACACAATCCATGTCTCAATGCTTAAAAATCCTTCTTTAACCTTTAACCTCTCCTCCGATTCATCTGCACTGATTTGAAGTAGTGACATCAATAAGAGATCATAGCTTTTCACCTGGTCAGTCTATGTCTATGGGGAGAGCAAGTGTTCTCAGTGGTTTCCTATACCCAGGTGTATATCTTTGTTTTAAAACAGACTCAGGTATACCCAGGTGTATATCTTTGTTTTAAAACAGACTCAGGTATACCCAGGTGTATATCTTTGTTTTAAAACAGACTCAGGTATACCCAGGTGTATATCTTTGTTTTAAAACAGACTCAGGTATACTCAGGTGTATATCTTTGTTTTAAAACAGACTCAGGTATACCCAGGTGTATATCTTTGTTTTAAAACAGACTCAGGTATACTCAGGTGTATATCTTTGTTTTAAAACAGACTCAGGTATACTCAGGTGTATATCTTTGTTTTAAAACAGACTCAGGTATACTCAGGTGTATATCTTTGTTTTAAAACAGACTCAGGTATACTCAGGTGTATATCTTTGTTTTAAAACAGACTCAGGTATACTCAGGTGTATATCTTTGTTTTAAAACAGACTCAGGTATACCCAGGTGTATATCTTTGTTTTAAAACAGACTCAGGTATACCCAGGTGTATATCTTTGTTTTAAAACAGACTCAGGTATACCCAGGTGTATATCTTTGTTTTAAAACAGACTCAGGTATACTCAGGTGTATATCTTTGTTTTAAAACAGACTCAGGTATACCCAGGTGTATATCTTTGTTTTAAAACAGACTCAGGTATACCCAGGTGTATATCTTTGTTTTAAAACAGACTCAGGTATACTCAGGTGTATATCTTTGTTTTAAAACAGACTCAGGTATACCCAGGTGTATATCTTTGTTTTAAAACAGACTCAGGTATACTCAGGTGTATATCTTTGTTTTAAAACAGACTCAGGTATACTCAGGTGTATATCTTTGTTTTAAAACAGACTCAGGTATACCAGGTGTATATCTTTGTTTTAAAACAGACTCAGGTATACTCAGGTGTATATCTTTGTTTTAAAACAGACTCAGGTATACCCAGGTGTATATCTTTGTTTTAAAACAGACTCAGGTATACTCAGGTGTATATCTTTGTTTTAAAACAGACTCAGGTATACTCAGGTGTATATCTTTGTTTTAAAACAGACTCAGGTATACTCAGGTGTATATCTTTGTTTTAAAACAGACTCAGGTATACTCAGGTGTATATCTTTGTTTTAAAACAGACTCAGGTATACTCAGGTGTATATCTTTGTTTTAAAACAGACTCAGGTATACTCAGGTGTATATCTTTGTTTTAAAACAGACTCAGGTATACCCAGGTGTATATCTTTGTTTTAAAAAAACAGACTCAGGTATACTCAGTGTATATCTTTGTTTTAAAACAGACTCAGGTATACCCAGGTGTATATCTTTGTTTTAAAACAGACTCAGGTATACTCAGGTGTATATCTTTGTTTTAAAACAGACTCAGGTATACCCAGGTGTATATCTTTGTTTTAAAACAGACTCAGGTATACTCAGGTGTATATCTTTGTTTTAAAACAGACTCAGGTATACTCAGGTGTATATCTTTGTTTTAAAACAGACTCAGGTATACTCAGGTGTATATCTTTGTTTTAAAACAGACTCAGGTATACTCAGGTGTATATCTTTGTTTTAAAACAGACTCAGGTATACTCAGGTGTATATCTTTGTTTTAAAACAGACTCAGGTATACCCAGGTGTATATCTTTGTTTTAAAACAGACTCAGGTATACTCAGGTGTATATCTTTGTTTTAAAACAGACTCAGGTATACTCAGGTGTATATCTTTGTTTTAAAACAGACTCAGGTATACCCAGGTGTATATATTTGTTTTAAAACAGACTCAGGTATACTCAGGTGTATATCTTTGTTTTAAAACAGACTCAGGTATACCCAGGTGTATATCTTTGTTTTAAAACAGACTCAGGTATACCCAGGTGTATATCTTTGTTTTAAAACAGACTCAGGTATACTCAGGTGTATATCTTTGTTTTAAAACAGACTCAGGTATACCCAGGTGTATATCTTTGTTTTAAAACAGACTCAGGTATACTCAGGTGTATATCTTTGTTTTAAAACAGACTCAGGTATACTCAGGTGTATATCTTTGTTTTAAAACAGACTCAGGTATACTCAGGTGTATATCTTTGTTTTAAAACAGACTCAGGTATACCCAGGTGTATATCTTTGTTTTAAAACAGACTCAGGTATACCCAGGTGTATATCTTTGTTTTAAAACAGACTCAGGTATACTCAGGTGTATATCTTTGTTTTAAAACAGACTCAGGTATACTCAGGTGTATATCTTTGTTTTAAAACAGACTCAGGTATACTCAGGTGTATATCTTTGTTTTAAAACAGACTCAGGTATACTCAGGTGTATATCTTTGTTTTAAAACAGACTCAGGTATACTCAGGTGTATATCTTTGTTTTAAAACAGACTCAGGTATACTCAGGTGTATATCTTTGTTTTAATACAGACTCAGGTATACTCAGGTGTATATCTTTGTTTTAAAACAGACTCAGGTATACTCAGGTGTATATCTTTGTTTTAAAACAGACTCAGGTATACTCAGGTGTATATCTTTGTTTTAAAACAGACTCAGGTATACTCAGGTGTATATCTTTGTTTTAAAACAGACTCAGGTATACCCAGGTGTATATATTTGTTTTAAAACAGACTCAGGTATACTCAGGTGTATATCTTTGTTTTAAAACAGACTCAGGTATACTCAGGTGTATATCTTTGTTTTAAAACAGACTCAGGTATACTCAGGTGTATATCTTTGTTTTAAAACAGACTCAGGTATTCAGGTGTATATCTTTGTTTTAAAACAGACTCAGGTATACTCAGGTGTATATCTTTGTTTTAAAACAGACTCAGGTATACCCAGGTGTATATCTTTGTTTTTAAAACAGACTCACCCTCTGGTCAGGTATACCCAGGTGTATATCTTTGTTTTAAAACAGACTCAGGTATACTCAGGTGTATATCTTTGTTTTAAAAAACAGACTCAGGTATATCAGGTGTATATCTTTGTTTTAAAACAGACTCAGGTATACTCAGGTGTATATCTTAGTTTTAAAACAGACTCAGGTATACCCAGGTGTATATCTTTGTTTTAAAACAGACTCAGGTATACTCAGGTGTATATCTTTGTTTTAAAACAGACTCAGGTATACTCAGGTGTATATCTTTGTTTTAAAACAGACTCAGGTATATAGGTGTATATCTTTGTTTTAAAACAGACTCAGGTATACTCAGGTGTATATCTTTGTTTTAAAACAGACTCAGGTATACTCAGGTGTATATCTTTGTTTTAAAACAGACTCAGGTATACTCAGGTGTATATCTTTGTTTTAAAACAGACTCAGGTATACCCAGGTGTATATATTTGTTTTAAAACAGACTCAGGTATACTCAGGTGTATATCTTTGTTTTAAAACAGACTCAGGTATACTCAGGTGTATATCTTTGTTTTAAAACAGACTCAGGTATACTCAGGTGTATATCTTTGTTTTAAAACAGACTCAGGTATACTCAGGTGTATATCTTTGTTTTAAAACAGACTCAGGTATACTCAGGTGTATATCTTTGTTTTAAAACAGACTCAGGTATACTCAGGTGTATATCTTTGTTTTAAAACAGACTCAGGTATACTCAGGTGTATATCTTTGTTTTAAAAACAGACTCAGGTATACCCAGGTGTATATCTTTGTTTTAAAACAGACTCAGGTATACCCAGGTGTATATCTTTGTTTTAAAACAGACTCAGGTATACTCAGGTGTATATCTTTGTTTTAAAACAGACTCAGGTATACCCAGGTGTATATCTTTGTTTTAAAACAGACTCAGGTATACCCAGGTGTATATCTTTGTTTTAAAACAGACTCAGGTATACTCAGGTGTATATCTTTGTTTTAAAACAGACTCAGGTATACCCAGGTGTATATCTTTGTTTTAAAACAGACTCAGGTATACTCAGGTGTATATCTTTGTTTTAAAACAGACTCAGGTATACTCAGGTGTATATCTTTGTTTTAAAACAGACTCAGGTATACCCAGGTGTATATCTTTGTTTTAAAACAGACTCAGGTATACTCAGGTGTATATCTTTGTTTTAAAACAGACTCAGGTATACTCAGGTGTATATCTTTGTTTTAAAACAGACTCAGGTATACTCAGGTGTATATCTTTGTTTTAAAACAGACTCAGGTATACTCAGGTGTATATCTTTGTTTTAAAACAGACTCAGGTATACTCAGGTGTATATCTTTGTTTTAAAACAGACTCAGGTATACTCAGGTGTATATCTTTGTTTTAAAACAGACTCAGGTATACTCAGGTGTATATCTTTGTTTTAAAACAGACTCAGGTATACTCAGGTGTATATCTTTGTTTTAAAACAGACTCAGGTAAAACATACTCAGGTGTATATCTTTGTTTTAAAACAGACTCAGGTATACCAGGTGTATATCTTTGTTTTAAAACAGACTCAGGTATACCCAGGTGTATATCTTTGTTTTAAAACAGACTCAGGTATACCCAGGTGTATATCTTTGTTTTAAAACAGACTCAGGTATACCCAGGTGTATATCTTTGTTTTAAAACAGACTCAGGTATACTCAGGTGTATATCTTTGTTTTAAAACAGACTCAGGTATACTCAGGTGTATATCTTTGTTTTAAAACAGACTCAGGTATACTCAGGTGTATATCTTTGTTTTAAAACAGACTCAGGTATACTCAGGTGTATATCTTTGTTTTAAAACAGACTCAGGTATATCAGGTGTATATCTTTGTTTTAAAACAGACTCAGTATATCTTTGTTTTAAAACAGACTCAGGTATACCCAGGTGTATATCTTTGTTTTAAAACAGACTCAGGTATACTCAGGTGTATATCTTTGTTTTAAAACAGACTCAGGTATACTCAGGTGTATATCTTTGTTTTAAAACAGACTCAGGTATACCCAGGTGTATATCTTTGTTTTAAAACAGACTCAGGTATACTCAGGTGTATATCTTTGTTTTAAAACAGACTCAGGTATACTCAGGTGTATATCTTTGTTTTAAAACAGACTCAGGTATACTCAGGTGTATATCTTTGTTTTAAAACAGACTCAGGTATACTCAGGTGTATATCTTTGTTTTAAAACAGACTCAGGTATACTCAGGTGTATATCTTTGTTTTAAAACAGACTCAGGTATACTCAGGTGTATATCTTTGTTTTAAAACAGACTCAGGTATACTCAGGTGTATATCTTTGTTTTAAAACAGACTCAGGTATACTCAGGTGTATATCTTTGTTTTAAAACAGACTCAGGTATACCCAGGTGTATATCTTTGTTTTAAAACAGACTCAGGTATACTCAGGTGTATATCTTTGTTTTAAAACAGACTCAGGTATACCCAGGTGTATATCTTTGTTTTAAAACAGACTCAGGTATACCCAGGTGTATATCTTTGTTTTAAAACAGACTCAGGTATACTCAGGTGTATATCTTTGTTTTAAAACAGACTCAGGTATACTCAGGTGTATATCTTTGTTTTAAAACAGACTCAGGTATACTCAGGTGTATATCTTTGTTTTAAAACAGACTCAGGTATACTCAGGTGTATATCTTTGTTTTAAAACAGACTCAGGTATACCCAGGTGTATATCTTTGTTTTAAAACAGACTCAGGTATACTCAGGTGTATATCTTTGTTTTAAAACAGACTCAGGTATACTCAGGTGTATATCTTTGTTTTAAAACAGACTCAGGTATACCCAGGTGTATATATTTGTTTTATTACAGACTCAGGTATACTCAGGTGTATATCTTTGTTTTAAAACAGACTCAGGTATACTCAGGTGTATATCTTTGTTTTAAAACAGACTCAGGTATACTCAGGTGTATATCTTTGTTTTAAAACAGACTCAGGTATACTCAGGTGTATATCTTTGTTTTAAAACAGACTCAGGTATACCCAGGTGTATATCTTTGTTTTAAAACAGACTCAGGTATACTCAGGTGTATATCTTTGTTTTAAAACAGACTCAGGTATACTCAGGTGTATATCTTTGTTTTAAAACAGACTCAGGTATACCCAGGTGTATATATTTGTTTTATTACAGACTCAGGTATACTCAGGTGTATATCTTTGTTTTAAAACAGACTCAGGTATACCCAGGTGTATATCTTTGTTTTAAAACAGACTCAGGTATACTCAGGTGTATATCTTTGTTTTAAAACAGACTCAGGTATACTCAGGTGTATATCTTTGTTTTAAAACAGACTCAGGTATACTCAGGTGTATATCTTTGTTTTAAAACAGACTCAGGTATACTCAGGTGTATATCTTTGTTTTAAAACAGACTCAGGTATACCCAGGTGTATATATTTGTTTTATTACAGACTCAGGTATACTCAGGTGTATATCTTTGTTTTAAAACAGACTCAGGTATACCCAGGTGTATATCTTTGTTTTAAAACAGACTCAGGTATACTCAGGTGTATATCTTTGTTTTAAAACAGACTCAGGTATACTCAGGTGTATATCTTTGTTTTAAAACAGACTCAGGTATACTCAGGTGTATATCTTTGTTTTAAAACAGACTCAGGTATACTCAGGTGTATATCTTTGTTTTAAAACAGACTAGCGAGAGAAAAAAAACAAGTGAAACTTGACAAATTATCCAAAGGATTATTATAATAAATAAATAATGATAAAAAGTGAAGGAGCCAAGTGTAGACTACGGCTATAACATGTAGTCAGAGAAGGTAGAGGAAGTGAGACACCCAACTCCAGCTGTTTTTTTTCCCACCCCTGGTTCAATGAAAGTCAATTCAACTAAGTAGACCAGACCCCAGCTGCTATTACATTGGTGTCTATGGGAGACCCGCCCCTTTTCAAAATATTGAACGGTAAAAGGCCTGAGTGAACTATATTCACATTCATCTCTCATCTTTGCTGTAGCCAAAGAAGATCTGTTATGTTGCTCAACTCAGTCGCGACTCGACGACTTTGCAGGTGCACCTGATTCATTAATAAACAACGCCATGCTAGTGGGTGGTACCATTCAAATAAAACCCAGCCCTGAAACGAAATGTACTGTGAGCTAAAAAAAAATAATAATGTACGAGTTATTTCATAGGAAAAGACTCACGTTTGGCAAGAATTTGGCACGAAGCCGACAGTTCCCGGTGTCAAGGACAAATGCGTCATACTTTGACTAAGCTTGAAAAAAATTGATTTTTTTTTTTTTTTTTTTTTTTCGGGACTTAAAAACGGTGACGAATTTGCGCCATTCTGGAAAGGACCCCGAAAATATTTTTTAACCATTTTCACAAAAAAGTGATTTATTTTTTATTTTTTTCGGGACTTAAAAACGGTGACCCCGGACATGTGGCCATTTACAAGTTAAACGACAAATATTTAGGCTGTATTGAAACGTTATATTTAGGTTCTCGGTCGAGGAATAGCCGCTCGGATCAGAGAAGAGGCAGGACGGAAGTTAAACTACCCCTGGATAACTGAGCCTGCTGGATCCATAGGTCGATGTGTCGAAGGAGCACTGTGCAAAGCGATAATATTGAAATGGAAGGAGTATCAGACCACTGCAAATCTACCAAGACCTGGCCGTCCCTCTAAACTTTCAGCTCATACAAGGAGAAGACTGATCAGAGATGCAGCCAAGAGGCCCATGATCACTCTGGATGAACTGCAGAGATCTACAGCTGAGGTGGGACACTCTGTCCATAGGACAACAATCAGTCGTATATTGCACAAATCTGGCAACAATGCAAAATGTAATGTTTGGCGTAAAAGCAACACAGCTCATCACCCTGAACACTCCATCCCCACTGTCAAACATGGTGGTGGCAGCATCATGGTTTGGGCCTGCTTTTCTTCAGCAGGGACAGGGAAGATGGTTAAAATTGATGGGAAGATGGATGGAGCCAAATACAGGACCATTCTGGAAGAATGGAACCTGATGGAGTCTGCAAAAGACCTGAGACTGGGACGGAGATTTGTCTTCCAACAAGACAATGATCCAAAACATAAAGGAAAATCTACAATGGAATGGTTCAAAAATAAACATATCCAGGTGTTAGAATGGCGAAGTCAAAGTCCAGACCTGAATCCAATCGAGAATCTGTGGAAAGAACTGAAAACTGCTGTTCACAAATGCTCTCCATTCAACCTCACTGAGCTCGAGCTGTTTTGCAAGGAGGAATGGGAAAAATGTCAGTCTCTCGATGTGCAAAACTGATAGAGACATACCCCAAGCGACTTACAGCTGTAATCGCAGCAAAAGGTGGCGCTACAAAGTATTAACTTAAGGGGGCTGAATAATTTTGCACGCCCAATTTTTCCATTTTTGATTTGTTAAAAAAGTTTGAAATATCCAATAAATGTCGTTCCACTTCATGATTGTGTCCCACTTGTTGTTGATTCTTCACAAAAAAATACAGTTTTATATCTTTATGTTTGAAGCCTGAAATGTGGCAAAAGGTCGCAAAGTTCAAGGGGGCCGAATACTTTCGCAAGGCACTGTATATATATATATAGTAAAGAACTGTTCTCTAGTAATAAAACCTGGTTTTATATATATATATATATATATAGTAAAGAACTGTCCTCTAGTAATATAACCTATATGGATTTACACATACATACATACATACATACATACATACATACATACATACATACATACATACATACATACATACATACATACATACATACATACATACATACATACATACATACATACATACATACATACATACATACATACATACATACATATAGTAAAGAACTGTCCTCTAGTAAAAACAAACAACAACAAAAATACATTGATTGATTGGTTCGTACTGTGTAGCCACGGTGTCTGGTTGCCGAGGTAACGTGAGCCTGGCGGTTGGATGTAGGAAGGTTTGAACGTGGGGATGACAAAGGGAATGTCTTTCCCACCCGGGGGGAGTTTGGAGAGGAGATAGTCCTCTGATACCCCTACACTCTTCCTGGGGTCACCTGAGATGGCTCTGGCAGGGGACATCTTCACCGTTATCACTACAGAGCATAGACATACATGGATCAGTTCAAATATACTGAACAAAAAATATCAAAAAACGCAACATGCAACAATTTCAATGATTTTACTGAGTTACAGTTGATTTAAGGAAATCAGTCCCATTGAAATAAATTCATTAGGCCCTAATCTATGGATTTCACATGACTGGGCGGGGGCCAGCGATGGCCCAGCCAATCGGAATGACTTTTTTCCCCACAAAAGGGCTTCATTATAGACAGAAATACTCCTCAATTTCATCAGCTGTCTCGGTGGCTGGTCTAGGATGTGAAGAAGGCGGATGTGGAAGTCCTGGGTTGCCGTGGTTACACGTGGTCTGCAGTTGTGAGGCCAGTAGGACATACTACCAAATTCCCTAAAAACTAAGTTGCAGGCGACTTATGGAACATTTCAGGGATCTTTTATTTCAGCTCGTGAAACATGGGATCAACATTTTACATGTTGTGTTTATATTTTTGTTCAGTATAGTTTATATCCCACTTATTGAAAGAGATAATTCCACTCCCAGGGGGCAATTTTCAATGTGAACTCTACAGAGTACAGGACATTCATCACATACTAATCACGTATCACATGTCATTTGAGCAATATCCTATATTTGACTATTTGAAATATTATAAATATATATAAATATAAATATATATTGAAATGGAAAAAGGAACAACTTACAAAAACGTAAAACAAAATGGTATTTTGTTCTGAAATCTATTTTATTTAACAAACAATTGTTCTGAAATCTATTTTATTTAACAAACAATTGTTCTGAAATCTATTTTATTTAATAAACAATTGTTCTGAAATCTATTTTATTTAACAAACAATTGATCTGAAATCTATTTTATTTAACAAACAATTGTTCTGAAATCTATTTTATTTAACAAACAATTGTTCTGAAATCTATTTTATTTAACAAACAATTGTTCTGAAATCTATATTTTATATAACAAACAATTGTTCTGAAATCTATTTTATTTAACAAACAATTGTTCTGAAATCTATTTTATTTAACAAACAATTGTTCTGAAATCTATTTTATTTAACAAACAATTGTTCTGAAATCTATTTTATTTAATAAACAATTGTTCTGAAATCTATTTTATTTAACAAACAATTGTTCTGAAATCTATTTTATTTAACAAACAATTGTTCTGAAATCTATTTTATTTAACAAACAATTGTTCTGAAATCTATTTTATTTAACAAACAATTGTTCTGAAATCTATTTTATTTAACAAACAATTGTTCTGAAATCTATTTTATTTAACAAACAATTGTTCTGAAATCTATTTTATTTAACAAACAATTGTTCTGAAATCTATTTTATATAACAAACAATTGTTCTGAAATCTATTTTATTTAACAAACAATTGTTCTGAAATCTATTTTATTTAACAAACAATTGTTCTGAAATCTATTTTATTTAACAAACAATTGTTCTGAAATCTATTTTATTTAACAAACAATTGTTCTGAAATCTATTTTATTTAACAAACAATTGTTCTGAAATCTATTTTATTTAACAAACAATTGTTCTGAAATCTATTTTATTTAACAAACAATTGTTCTGAAATCTATTTTATTTAACAAACAATTGTTCTGAAATCTATTTTATTTAACAAACAATTGTTCTGAAATCTATTTTATTTAACAAACAATTGTTCTGAAATCTATTTTATTTAACAAACAATTGTTCTGAAATCTATTTTATTTAACAAACAATTGTCAGAAGGATATAAGGCTATAAAACACGGAATAATCCAGTACAGTTGATAATATATATATATATTTTTTTAAATATTTATAAAGTTAACTATTTACCTTTCTGTTTGATTGCCTTGTCTTTGCCTTGGAAGCTTTTGCAGCAGTTCTTGATGCATTCCATTGCCATGCTGTAATGGAGTCCAAACCAGGGTCAACATTTAAGCAGAGTGCAACGTTAAGCACAGGACAGGACGCAAACGACCTCTGAAAGAGTCTCATAACGACTCTCATTCATTTCTAACTGACTGGACCACAAAATACTTCATGAAATGAATAGACAGTAGTCATCTAATATCTTATGATGAGAATAGATCAATATCTAGAAAATGTAGTAACAATAAGATACCTAATCTCTCAATATAATCGGATCAACCAGAAAAAAAAAACAACTTCTAAATTACCTGCAGAGTGGTGATCTCGCCGGGAAGAAGCAGAACTTCTATCTTTCTCTATAGAACAGGTGGAACAGTGGGAATTCTCCCAGTCTGTTTTGATCTGAGAAGCCTCCTCTGGAACCACAGAATAGTGTTGGGTCTTAGTGCCTGTCTATTATAGGGCTGGTTGACCAGTGTTGGCACGCACTCTCTCTCGCTCACACACACACTCTGTCTCAAGGGGAAGGCCCTTCAACAAGATATTCTCGGAAGAACACCACAAGCTTCCTTCTCTGAACAAAGAGAACAAACAAGCAGTAGACTAAATTGCTTCCTTAATAAATAACACACAATAATCTTCAACTTAATCTCTCTACATACAGTTGAAGTCGGAAGTTTACTCAGTTTTTCACAATTCCTGACATTTAATCCTAGTAAACATTCCCTGTCTTAGGTCTGTTAGGATCACTTTAGTTTAAGAATGTGAAATGTCAGAATAATAGTTGAGAGAATGATTTATTTCAGCTTTTATTTCTTTCATCACATTCCCAGTGGGTCAGAAGTTTACATACACTCAATTAGTATTTGGTAGCATTACCAAATTGTTTATCTTGGGTCAAACATTTCGGGTCTCCTTTCACAAGCTTCCCACAATAAGTTGGGTGAATTTTGTCCCATTCCTCCTGACAGAGATGGTGTAACTGGGTCAGGTTTGTAGGCCTCCTTGCTCGCACACACTTTTTCAGTTCTTCCCACATATGTTCTAGGTGGTGGCCACTCCAATACCTTGACTTTGTTGTCCTTACGCCATTTTGCCACAACTTTGGAAGTATGCTTGGGGTCATTGTCCATTTGGAAGACCTATTTGCGACCAAGCTTTAACTGATGTCTTGAGATGTTGCTTCAATATATCCACATAATTTTCCACCTCATGATGCCATCTATTTTGTGAAGTGCACCAGTCCCTCCTGCAGCAAAGCACCCCCACAACATGATGCTGCCACCCCCACAACATGATGCTGCCACCCCCACAACATGATGCTGCCACCCCCACAACATGATGCTGCCACCCCCACAACATGATGCTGCCACCCCCACAACATGATGCTGCCACCCCCACAACATGATGCTGCAACCCCTTAAAGGAACCCAGTTTGAAGGAGTAAATGTGATTCTTACCTCTCTGAAGACTCGTATTAACTCCTGAGATTCCTTCATCTCTATTTCTTTTTCTCCCACTTTTAAGGGTTGGCTCTCATCTCTCCATCTCTCCTTGGCTCTCATCTCTCCTTTTCTCCTTGGCTCTCATCTCTCCTTTTCTCCATCTCTCCTTGGCTCTCATCTCTCAATCTCTCCTTGGCTCTCATCTCTCCATCTCTCCTTGGCTCTCATCTCTCCATCTCTCCTTGGCTCTCATCTCTCCATCTCTCCTTGGCTCTCATCTCTACATCTCTCCTTGGCTCTCATCTCTACATCTCTCCTTGGCTCTCATCTCTCCTTGGATCTCATCTCTCCTTGGCTCTCATCTCTCCTTGGATCTCATGTCTCCTTGGATCTCATCTCTCCTTTTCTCCTTGGCTCTCATCTCTCCTTTTCCATTGGCTCTCATGTCTCCTTCATACGATTGAAATGTTCCACTGTGTTTACAACTTTAAATGTTCCACAAAACCGACCCTGTTTTCAGAATGGGCCTCAGTGGGGAAGTCCCCTCCCCCCTACAATTCCTCTCCCCCTTTCATTACAGCTTCCCAGCATTTCTTAATTTGTTTAGTTTTGTAGTTCAGGTCGTCAGTGTAGAGTGATCCTAGGATTCTTAGTTTTCCCGCCTCTTGCCATTGATTGTTAACAGTGTTTTGGACCAATCGCTCAGTGAATATTACATGTCTGTGACTCAACACGCATCTTTCATGGTTGGGACGGTGTTCTTCGGCTTGCAAACCTCCCCTTTCTCCTCCGAACATAACGATGGTCATTATGGCCAAACATTTTTGTTTCATCAGACCAGAGGACATTTCTCCAAAAAGTACAATCTTTGTCCCCATGTGCAGTTGCAAACCGTAGTCTGGCTATTTTATGGCTGTTTTGGAGCAGTGGCTTCTTCCTTGCTGAATGGCCTTTCAGGTTTTGTCGATATAGGACTCGTTTTACAGTGGATATGGATACTTGTACCTGTTTCCTCCAGCATCTTCACAAGGTCCTTTGCTGTTGTTCTGGGATTGATTTGCACTTTTCACACCAAAGTACGTTCATCTCTAGGAGACAGAATGCGTCTCCTTCCTGAGCGGTATGACGGCTGCGTGGTCCCATGGTGTTTATACTTGCATACTATTGTTTGTACAGATGAACATGGTACCTTCAGGCGTTTGGAAATTGCTCTCAAGGATGAACCAGACTTGTGGAGGTTTACAAATTGTTTTCTGAGGTCTTGGCTGATTTCTTTTGATTTTCCCATGATGTCAAGCAAAGAGGTACTGAGTTTGAAGGTAGGCCTTGAAATACATCCACAGGTAAACCTCCAATTGACTCAAATGATGTCAATTAGCCTATCAGAAGCTTCTAAAGCCATGACATCATTTTCTAGAATTTTCCAAGCTGTTTAAAGGCACAGTCAACTTAGTGTATGTAAACTTTTGACCCACTGGAATTGTGATACAGTGAATTATAAGTGAAATAATCTGTCTGTAAACAATTGTTGGGAAAATGACTTGTGTCATGCACAAAGTAGATGTCCTAAACAACTTGCCAAATCTACAGTATAGTTTGTTAACAAGAAATTTGTGGAGTGGTTGAAAAACGACTCCAACCTAAGTGTATGTAAACTTCCGACTTCAACTGTATGTACAGTGCATTTATTAGGCTACCCTTCTCACAAGTCTCATTTGACTCTAATGAAGTTCTTATGTCACACCCTGATCTGTTTCACCTGTCCTCGTTATTGTCTCCACCCCCTCCAGGTGTCGCTTATTTTCCCCAGTGTATTTATCCCTGTGTTTCCTGTCTCTCTGTACCAGTGTATTTATCCCTGTGTTTCCTGTCTCTCTGTACCAGTGTATTTATCCCTGTGTTTCCTGTCTCTCTGTGCCAGTGTATTTATCCCTGTGTTTCCTGTCTCTCTGTGCCAGTGTATTTATCCCTGTGTTTCCTGTCTCTCTGTGCCAGTGTATTTATCCCTGTGTTTCCTGTCTCTCTGTACCAGTGTATTTATCCCTGTGTTTCCTGTCTCTCTGTACCAGTGTATTTATCCCTGTGTTTCCTGTCTCTCTGTGCCAGTGTATTTATCCCTGTGTTTCCTGTCTCTCTGTGTTTGTTTATTTTGTCTTTCCCAGTGTATTTATCCCTGTGTTTCCTGTCTCTCTGTGCCAGTGTATTTATCCCTGTGTTTCCTGTCTCTCTGTACCAGTGTATTTATCCCTGTGTTTCCTGTCTCTATGTGCCAGTGTATGTATCCCTGTGTTTCCTGTCTCTCTGTGCCAATGTATTTATCCCTGTGTTTCCTGTCTCTCTGTACCAATGTATTTATCCCCGTGTTTCCTGTCTCTCTCTACCAGTGTATTTATCCCTGTGTTTCCTGTCTCTATGTGCCAGTGTATGTATCCCTGTGTTTCCTGTCTCTCTGTGCCAATGTATTTATCCCTGTGTTTCCTGTCTCTCTGTACCAGTGTATTTATCCCTGTGTTTCCTGTCTCTCTCTACCAGTGTATTTATCCCCGTGTTTCCTGTGTCTCTGTGCCAGTGTATTTATCCCTGTGTTTCCTGTCTCTCTCTACCAGTGTATTTATCCCCGTGTTTCCTGTCTCTCTGTGCCAGTGTATTTATCCCTGTGTTTCCTGTCTCTCTGTACCAGTGTATTTATCCCTGTGTTTCCTGTCTCTCTGTACCAATGTATTTATCCCTGTGTTTCCTGTCTCTCTTACGAGTGTATTTATCCCTGTGTTTCCTGTCTCTCTGTACCAGTGTATTTATCCCTGTGTTTCCTGTCTCTCTGTACCAATGTATTTATCCCTGTGTTTCCTGTCTCTCTGTACGAGTGTATTTATCCCTGTGTTTCCTGTCTCTCTGTGCCAGTGTATTTATCCCTGTGTTTCCTGTCTCTCTGTACGAGTGTATTTATCCCTGTGTTTCCTGTCTCTCTGTACCAATGTATTTATCCCTGTGTTTCCTGTCTCTCTGTACGAGTGTATTTATCCCTGTGTTTCCTGTCTCTCTGTGCCAGTGTATTTATCCCTGTGTTTCCTGTCTCTCTGTACCAGTGTATTTATCCCTGTGTTTCCTGTCTCTCTGTACCAATGTGTTTATCCCTGTGTTTCCTGTCTCTCTGTACCAGTGTATTTATCCCTGTGTTTCCTGTCTCTCTGTACCAGTGTATTTATCCCTGTGTTTCCTGTCTCTCTGTGCCAGTGTATTTATCCCTGTGTTTCCTGTCTCTCTCTACCAGTGTATTTATCCCTGTGTTTCCTGTCTCTCTGTACCAGTGTATTTATCCCTGTGTTTCCTGTCTCTCTGTCCCAGTGTATTTATCCCTGTGTTTCCTGTCTCTCTCTACCAGTGTATTTATCCCGTGTTTCCTGTCCTCTGTGCCAGTGTATTTATCCCTGTGTTTCCTGTCTCTCTGTACCAGTGTATTTATCCCTGTGTTTCCTGTCTCTCTGTACCAATGTATTTATCCCTGTGTTTCCTGTCTCTCTGTACGAGTGTATTTATCCCTGTGTTTCCTGTCTCTCTGTACCAGTGTATTTATCCCTGTGTTTCCTGTCTCTCTGTACTAGTGTATTTATCCCTGTGTTTCCTGTCTCTCTGTACCAGTGTATTTATCCCTGTGTTTCCTGTCTCTCTGTACCAGTGTATTTATCCCTGTGTTTCCTGTCTCTCTGTACCAGTGTATTTATCCCTGTGTTTCCTGTCTCTCTGTACTAGTGTATTTATCCCTGTGTTTCCTGTCTCTCTGTACCAGTGTATTTATCCCTGTGTTTCCTGTCTCTCTGTACCAGTGTATTTATCCCTGTGTTTCCTGTCTCTCTGTACCAGTGTATTTATCCCTGTGTTTCCTGTCTCTCTGTACCAGTGTATTTATCCCTGTGTTTCCTGTCTCTCTGTACTAGTGTATTTATCCCTGTGTTTCCTGTCTCTCTGTACCAGTGTATTTATCCCTGTGTTTCCTGTCTCTCTGTACCAGTGTATTTATCCCTGTGTTTCCTGTCTCTCTGTACTAGTGTATTTATCCCTGTGTTTCCTGTCTCTCTGTACCAGTGTATTTATCCCTGTGTTTCCTGTCTCTCTGTGCCAGTTCGTCTTGTATGTTTCCATGTCAACCAGCGGTTTTCCAGTTCTCCTGCTTTTTGCTATTCTCCTTTTTCTAGTCCTCCTGGTTTTGACCCTTGCCTGTTTCTGGACTCTGTACCCGCCTGCCTGACCATTCTGCCTGCCTTGACCACGAGCCTGTCTGCCACTCTGTACCCTCCTGCCTGACCATTCTGCCTGCCTTGACCACGAGCCTGTCTGCCACTCTGTACCCTCCTGCCTGACCATTCTGCCTGCCTTGACCACGAGCCTGTCTGCCACTCTGTACCCTCCTGCCTGACCATTCTGCCTGCCTTGACCACGAGCCTGTCTGCCACTCTGTACCCGCCTGCCTGACCATTCTGCCTGCCTTGACCACGAGCCTGTCTGCCACTCTGTACCCTCCTGCCTGACCATTCTGCCTGCCTTGACCACGAGCCTGTCTGCCACTCTGTACCCTCCTGCCTGACCATTCTGCCTGCCTTGACCACGAGCCTGTCTGCCACTCTGTACCCTCCTGCCTGACCATTCTGCCTGCCTTGACCACGAGCCTGTCTGCTACTCTGTACCTCCTGCCTGACCATTCTGCCTGCCTTGACCACGAGCCTGTCTGCTACTCTTTACCCGCCTGCCTGACCATTCTGCCTGCCTTGACCACGAGCCTGTCTGCTACTCTTTACCCTCCTGCCTGACCATTCTGCCTGCCTTGACCACGAGCCTGTCTGCCACTCTGTACCCACCTGCCTGACCATTCTGCCTGCCTTGACCACGAGCCTGTCTGCCACTCTGTACCCTCCTGCCTGACCATTCTGCCTGCCTTGACCACGAGCCTGTCTACCACTCTGTACCCGCCTGCCTGACCATTCTGCCTGCCTTGACCACGAGCCTGTCTGCCACTCTGTACCCGCCTGCCTGACCATTCTGCCTGCCCTGACCACGAGCCTGTCTGCCACTCTGTACCCTCCTGGGCTCTGATCTGGTTTTGACCTTTCTGTCTGTCCACGACCATTCTCTTGTTGGATTATGAAACATCTAAGAGTCCAACCATCTACCTCCTGTGTGGAGGAGTCCAACCATCTACCTCCTGTGTGGAGGAGTCCAACCATCTACCTCCTGTGTGGAGGAGTCCAACCATCTACCTCCTGTGTGGAGGAGTCCAACCATCTACCTCCTGTGTGGAGGAGTCCAACCATCTACCTCCTGTGTGGAGGAGT
>NC_068449.1:707500-725000 GCF_023373465.1 Oncorhynchus keta
GGGTTTAATATGGATCCCCATTAGTTCCTGCCAAGGCAGCAGCTACTCTTCCTGGGGTTTATTATGGATCCCCATTAGTTCCTGCCAAGGCAGCAGCTACTCTTCCTGGGGTTTATTATGGATCCCCATTAGTTCCTGCCAAGGCAGCGGCTACTCTTCCTGGGGGGTTTACTCTTTATGGATCCCCATTAGTTCCTGCCAAGGCAGCGGCTACTCTTCCTGGGGTTTATTATGGATCCCCGTTAGTTCCTACCAAGGCAGCAGCTACTCTTCATGGGGTTTATTATGGATCCCCATTAGTTCCTTCCAAGGCAAGAGCTACTCTTCTTGGGGTTTATTATGGATCCCCATTAGTTCCTGCCAAGGCAGCAGCTACTCTTCCTGGGGTTTATTATGGATCCCCATTAGTTCCTGCCAAGGCAGCGGCTACTCTTCCTGGGGTTTATTACGGATCCCCATTAGTTCCTGCCAAGGCAGCAGCTACTCTTCCTGGGGTTTATTATGGATCCTCATTAGTTCCTGCTAAGGCAGCAGCTACTCTTCCTGGGGTTTATTATGGATCCCCATTAGTTCCTGCCAAGGCAGCAGCTTCTCTTCTGGGGTTTATTATGGATCCCCATTAGTTCCTGCCAAGGCAGCAGCTACTCTTCCTGGGGTTTATTATGGATCCCCATTAGTTCCTGCCAAGGCAGCGGCTACTCTTCCTGGGGTTTATTATGGATCCTCATTAGTTCCTGCTAAGGCAGCAGCTACTCTTCCTGGGGTTTATTATGGATCCTCATTAGTTCCTGCCAAGGCAGCAGCTACTCTTCCTGGGGTTTATTACGGATCCCCATTAGTTCCTGCCAAGGCAGCAGCTACTCTTCCTGGGGTTTATTATGGATCCCCATTAGTTCCTGCCAAGGCAGCAGCTACTCTTCCTGGGGTTTATTATGGATCCCCATTAGTTCCTGCCAAGGCAGCGGCTACTCTTCCTGGGGTTTATTATGGATCCTCATTAGTTCCTGGTAAGGCAGCAGCTACTCTTCCTGGGGTTTATTACGGATCCCCATTAGTTCCTGCCAAGGCAGCAGCTACTCTTCCTGGGGTTTATTATGGATCCCCATTAGTTCCTGCCAAGGCAGCAGCTACTCTTCCTGGGGTTTATTATGGATCCCCATTAGTTCCTGCCAAGGCAGCGGCTACTCTTCCTGGGGTTTATTATGGATCCTCATTAGTTCCTGGTAAGGCAGCAGCTACTCTTCCTGGGGTTTATTATGGATCCCCATTAGTTCCTGCCAAGGCAGCAGCTACTCTTCCTGGGGTTTATTACGGATCCCCATTAGTTCCTGCCAAGGCAGCAGCTACTCTTCCTGGGGTTTATTATGGATCCTCATTAGTTCCTGCTAAGGCAGCAGCTACTCTTCCTGGGGTTTATTATGGATCCCCATTAGTTCCTGCCAAGGCAGCAGCTTCTCTTCTGGGGTTTATTATGGATCCCCATTAGTTCCTGCCAAGGCAGCAGCTACTCTTCCTGGGGTTTATTATGGATCCCCATTAGTTCCTGCCATTAGTTCCTGTTGCCAAGGCAGCAGCTCCTCCCATAGAACTCTCCTACCTCCCTCACATAGAACTCTCCTCCCTCCCTCACATAGAACTCTCCTCCCTCCCTCACCCTCATGCAGAACTCTCCTCCCTCCCTCACCCTCATGTAGAACTCTCGTCCCTCCCTCACCCTCATGCAGAACTCTCCTCCCTCACCCTCATGTAGAACTCTCCTCCCTCCCTCACCCTCATGCAGAACTCTCCTCCCTCCCTCACCCTCATGTAGAACTCTCCTCCCTCCCTCCCTCCCTCCCTCCCTCCCCCTCCCTCCCTCCCTCCCTCCCTCCCTCCCTCACCCTCATGTAGAACTCTCCTGCCTCCCTCACCCTCATGCAGAACTCTCCTCCCTCCCTCACCCTCATGTAGAACTCTCCTCCCTCCCTCCCTCCCTCCCTCCCTCCCTCCCTCCCTCCCTCCCTCCCTCCCTCCCTCACCCTCATGTAGAACTCTCCTGCCTCCCTCACCCTTATGTAGAACTCTCCTCCCTCTCTCACCCTCATGTAGAACTCTCCTCCCTCCCTCCCTCCCTCCCTCCCTCCCTCCCTCACCCTCATGTAGAACTCTCCTCCCTCCCTCACCCTCATGTAGAACTCTCCTCCCTCCCTCACCCTCATGTAGAACTCTCCTCCCTCCCTCCCTCACCCTCATGTAGAACTCTCCTCCCTCCCTCCCTCACCCTCATGTAGAACTCTCCTCCCTCCCTCACCCTCATGTAGAACTCTCCTCCCTCCCTCACCCTCATGTAGAACTCTCCTCCCTCTCTCACCCTCATGTAGAACTCTCCTCCCTCCCTCACCCTCATGTAGAACTCTCCTCCCTCCCTCACCCTCATGTAGAACTCTCCTCCCTCCCTCACCCTCATGTAGAACTCTCCTCCCTCCTTCATGTAGAACTCTCCTCCCTCCCTCCCTCCCTCCCTCCCTCCCTCCCTCCCTCCCTCACCCTCATGTAGAACTCTCCTCCCTCCCTCATGTAGAACTCTCCTGCCTCCCTCACCCTCATGTAGAACGCTCCTCCCTCCCTCCCTCACCCTCATGTAGAACTCTCCTCCCTCCCTCCCTCACCCTCATGTAGAACTCTCCTCCCTCCCTCCCTCACCCTCATGTAGAACTCTCCTCCCTCCCTCACCCTCATGTAGAATGCTCCTCCCTCCCTCCCTCACCCTCATGTAGAACTCTCCTCCCTCCCTCACCCTTATGTAGAACTCTCCTTCCTCCCTCACCCTCATGTAGAACTCTCCTCCCTCCCTCACCCTCATGTAGAACTCTCCTCCCTCCCTCACCCTCATGTAGAACTCTCCTCCCTCCCTCACCCTCATGTAGAACTCTCCTCCCTCCCTCACCCTCATGTAGAACTCTCCTCCCTCCCTCCCTCCCTCCCTCACCCTCATGTAGAACTCTCCACCCTCCCTCCCTCACCCTCATGTAGAACTCTCCTCCCTCCCTCCCTCACCCTCATGTAGAACTCTCCTCCCTCTCTCACCCTCATGTAGAACTCTCCTCCCTCCCTCACCCTCATGTAGAATGCTCCTCCCTCCCTCACCCTCATGTAGAACGCTCCTCCCTCCCTCACCCTCATGTAGAACTCTCCTCCCTCCCTCACCCTCATGTAGAATGCTCCTCCCTCCCTCACCCTCATGTAGAATGCTCCTCCCTCCCTCCCTCACCCTCATGTAGAACTCTCCTCCCTCCCTCACCCTCATGTAGAATGCTCCTCCCTCCCTCCCTCACTCTCATGTAGAACTCTCCTCCCTCCCTCACCCTCATGTAGAACTCTCCTCCCTCTCTCACCCTCATGTAGAACTCTCCTCCCTCCCTCACCCTCATGTAGAACTCTCCTCCCTCCCTCACCCTCATGTAGAACGCTCCTCCCTCCCTCCCTCACCCTCATGTAGAACTCTCGTCCCTCGTTGCCCGGTCCTTTGATCTGGAAGATGTAGAAAGCTCCAGGGTATCTGGTAGTGGCCTGCATCTGGAAGATGTCTGCTGGGACGCTGCGGCCTGAGGACAGGTCCATGTGACGGTAAAGGATGGTGAAGGGCCTGTCTCTGCAAGCTGGGTTCTCAGCACTACACATACACTGACTGGAGAGAGGGAGAGGAGGGAAGAAAACGTACTTTAAGCTTGGTTAATAATATAACAGTATAATAGGTACATTTATATATACACAACTAAAACATCAGAAGTATCACATCAACACATGATCACTAGCTAGGTTTCCATCCAATTGGGGATCATCAAAAAAATCTGCATAAAAATTAGCATTTTCCCACTAGAGATGTGTTTCCAACCAATTGGGGATCATCAAAAAAATCTGCATAAAAATTAGCATTTTCCCACTAGAGATGTGTTTCCAACCAATTGGGGATCATCAAAAAAATCTGCATAAAAATTAGCATTTTCCCACTAGAGGTGTGTTTCCATCCAATTGAATTGCAGCAGATAAAAGGATGTGAATGATGACACAGTATGCATAAAAATAACTTTTGTGGATAAATTCCCCCAAAAAAGAAAAAGAGACTTAAATAGGTTTCCAGACACATTTTAAACTCTAAAAATGTGTATATATGTGTATATATCGAATGTGTATATATATGTGTATATATCGAATGTGTATATACAGTGCCTTGCGAAAGTATTCGGCCCCCTTGAACTTTGCGACCTTTTGCCACATTTCAGGCTTCAAACATAAAGATATAAAACTGTATTTTTTTGTGAAGAATCAACAACAAGTGGGACACAGTCATGAAGTGGAACGACATTTATTGGATATTTCAAACTTTTTTAACAAATCAAAAACGGAAAAATTTGGGTGTGCAAAATTATTCAGCCCCCTTAAGTTAATACTTTGTAGCGCCACCTTTTGCTGCGATTACAGCTGTAAGTCGCTTGGGGTATGTCTATCAGTTTTGCACATCGAGAGACTGAAATTTTTTCCCATTCCTCCTTGCAAAACAGCTCGAGCTCAGTAATGTGGCAAAAGGTTGCAAAGTTCAAGGGGGCCGAATACTTTCACAAGGCACTGTATGTGTATATATCGAATGTGTCTACTCAGTTATTGGCCCCTGTGCTCTAGCCAACAGCTGGCAGATATAGTATCCTACATTATTATTACGAACAAAAAAGAGCGAGATCCTTTTTATTTTTCAAACTGCAGCCGAGCTCGAGATCATCATGTCACTAAGATTACTTAGATTACTGACAAATTGCCATTAGCAATTTTAATAATTAATTATTAATCATTAATAATATTTATAATCTAATATGTTAGGTTATTATTTCCATATTTACACATAAGGGAATTTCCCATCATTCATTTAGTCGACATTTGGAAAGTTCACCAACAAATTAGCTGTTTTCAAATAAGTCGGTCGTGACATTTTCGTTTTTCAACCACTCCACAAATTTCTTGTTAACAAACTATACTGTAGTTTTGTCAAGTCGGTTAGGACATCTACTTTGTGCATGACACGAGTCATTTTTCCAACAATTGTTTACAGACAGATTATTTCACTTATAATTCACTGCATCATAATTCCAGTGGGTCAGAAGTTTACATACACTAAGTTAACTGTGAAAATGATGTCATGTGAAAATGATGTCATGGCTTTAGAAGCTTCTGATAGGCTAATTGACATCATTTGAGTCAATTGGAGGTGTACCTGTGGATGTATTTCAAGGCCTACCTTCAAACTCAGTGCCTTTTTGTTTGACATCATAGGAAAATCAAAAGAAATCAGCCAAGACCTTAGAAAAATAATTGTAGACCTCCACAGGTCTGGTTCATCCTTGGGAGCAATTTCCAAACGCCTGAAGGTACCACGTTTATCTGTACAAACAATAGTACACGAGTATACACACCATGGGACCACGCAGCTGTCAGGAAGGAGACGCATTCTGTCTCCTAGAGATGAACGTACTTTGGTGCGAAAAGTGCAAATCAATCCCAGAACAACAGCAAAGGACCTTGTGAAAATGCTGCAGGAAACAGGTACAAAAGTATCTATATCCACAGTAAAACAAGTCCTATATCGACATAACCTGAAAAGCCACTCAGCAAGGAAGAAGCCACTGCTCCAAAATCACCCTAAAAAAGCCAGACTACGGTTTGCAACTGCACATGGGGACAAAGATCGTACTTTTTGAAGAAATGTCCTCTGGTCTGATGAAACAAAAATAGAACTGTTTGGACATAATGACCATCATAATGTTTGGAGGAAAAAGGGGTAGGCTTGCAAGCTGAAGAACACCATCCCAACCATGAAGCACGGGGGTGGCAGCATCATGTTGTGGGGGTGCTTTGCTGCAGGAGGGACTGGCACACTAAACAAAATAGATGGCATCATGAGGAGGAAAAGTATGTGGATATATTGAAGCAACATCTCAAGACATCAGTCAGGAAGTTAAAGCTTAGTTGCAAATGGGTCTTCCAAATGGACAATGACCCCAAGCATACTTCCAAATATGTGGCAAAATGGCTTAAGGAAGTCAAGGTATTGGAGTGGCCACCACAAAGCCCTGACCTCAATCCTATTGAAAATTTGTGGGCAGAACTGAAAAAGCGTATGCGAGCAAGGAGGCCTACAAACTTGACTCAGTTACACCAGCTCTGTCAGGAGGATTGGGCCAAAATTCACCCAATGTATTGTGGGAAGCTTGTGGAAGGCCACCCAAAACGTTTGACCCAAGTTAAACAATTTGGTAATGCTACCAAATACTAATTGAGTGTATGTACACTTCTGACCCACTGAGAATGTGATGAAAGAAATAAAAGTTGAAAATAAATCATTCTCTCTCTACTATTATTCTGACATTTCACATTCTTAAACTAAAGTGGTGATGCTAACTGACTTATGACAGGGAATTTTTACTCAGATTAAATGTCAGGAATTTAATTTAAACTGAGTTTAAATGTATTTGGCTAAGGTGTATGTTAACTTCTGACATCAACTGTACGTGTAAGGGACACCCCTTCAAATTGGTAGATATTTCAGCCACACCCATTGCTGACAGGTGTATAAAGTCGAGCACACCACCATGCAATCTCCATAGACAAACAGTAGCAGTAGAATGGCCTTAATGAAGAGCCCACCGTGGTACTGTCATAGGACGCCACCTTTCTATCAAGACAGTATGTCAAATTTCTGCCCTGCTAGAGCTGCCCCGGTCAACTGTAAGTGCTGTTATTGTGAGGTGGAAATGTCTAGGAGAAACAACGGCTCAGCTGTGAAGTGGTAGGCCACACAAGCTCACATAATGGGACCGCCGAGTGCTGAAGCACGTAAAAAAGTAATCTGTCCTCGGTTGCAACACTCACTACCGAGTTCCAAACTGCCTCGGAAAGCAACGTCAGCACAATAATTGTTTGTCAGGAGCTTAATGAAATGGGTTTCAATGGCCGAGCAGCCGCACACAAGCCTAAGATCACAACGAGCAATGCCAAGCGTTGGAGTGGTGTAAAGCTCGCCGCCATTGGACTCTGGAGCAATGGAAAAGTGTGATGTGGAAGAACTTGACTGGCCTGCCCAGAGCCCTGACCTCAACCAAATCAAACACCTTTGGGATTAATTGAAACGCCGACTGCGTGCCAGAACTCGTCTCCCAACATCAGTGCCCGACATCACTAATGCTCTTGTGGCTGAATGGAAGCAAGTCCGCCGCAGCAATGTTTCAACATCTAGTGGAAAACCTTCCCAGAAGAGTGGAGGCTGTTATAGCAGCAATGTTCCAACATCTAGTGGAAAGCCTTCCCAGAAGAGTGGAGGCTGTTATAGCAGCAATGTTCCAACATCTAGTGGAAAGCCTTCCCAGAAGAGTGGAGGCTGTTATAGCAGCAATGTTCCAACATCTAGTGGAAAGCCTTCCCAGAAGAGTGGAGGCTGTTATAGCAGCAATGTTCCAACATCTAGTGGAAAGCCTTCCCAGAAGAGTGGAGGCTGTTATAGCAGCAATGTTCCAACATCTAGTGGAAAGCCTTCCCAGAAGAGTGGAGGCTGTTATAGCAGCAATGTTCCAACATCTAGTGGAAAGCCTTCCCAGAAGAGTGGAGGCTGTTATAGCAGCAATGTTCCAACATCTAGTGGAAAGCCTTCCCAGAAGAGTGGAGGCTGTTATAGCAGCAATGTTCCAACATCTAGTGGAAAGCCTTCCCAGAAGAGTGGAGGCTGTTATAGCAGCAAAGGGGGGGGACCAACTCCAGATTAACACCAATGATTTTGGAATGAGATGTTTGACGAGCAGGTGTCCACGTACTTTTGGTCAAGTAGTGTATTGCTTTTAAAAAACCTTCTGATGTCATAAAGGAATTCCTTTTAAATTATTTAAATTATTCTTAAAGTTCTAAGCGTTAAAATAGCAATAGTTAGTTATAATGAGAGACATTGACTAGGCATTAATATGACTACAGTCCTGAGAGAGAGAGAGAGAGAGAGAGAGAGAGAGAGAGAGAGAGAGAGAGAGAGAGAGAGAGAGAGAGAGAGAGAGAGAGAGAGAGAGAGAGAGAGAGAGAGAGAGAAAAAGGAGAGAGAGAGAGAAAGAGAGAGAGAGAGAGAGGGAGAGAGAGAGAGAGAGGAGAGGGAGAGAGGAGAGAG
The DNA here is from genome assembly GCF_023373465.1 of Oncorhynchus keta. NCBI lineage: Eukaryota > Metazoa > Chordata > Actinopteri > Salmoniformes > Salmonidae > Oncorhynchus > Oncorhynchus keta. The sequence continues at coordinate 715,674 of NC_068449.1, forward strand.
AGAGAGAGAGAGACAGAGAGAGAGAGGAGAGGGAGAGAGGAGAGAGAGAGAGAGAGAGAGAGAGAGAGAGAGAGGGAGAGAGAGAGAGAGAGAGAGAGAGAGAGAGAGATAAAGGAGAGAGAGAGAGAAAGAGAGAGAGAGAGAGAGAGAGAGAGAGAGAGAGAGAGAGAGGAGAGAGAGGAGAGAGAGAGAGAGAGAGACAGAGAGAGAGAGGAGAGGGAGAGAGGAGAGAGAGAGAGAGAGAGAGAGAGAGAGAGAGGAGAGGGAGAGAGAGAGAGAGAGAGAGAGAGAGAGAGAGAGAGAGAGAGAGAGAGAGAGAGAGAGAGAGAGAGAGAGAGAGAGAAAAAGGAGAGAGAGAGAGAAAGAGAGAGAGAGAGAGAGAGGGAGAGAGAGAGAGAGAGGAGAGGGAGAGAGGAGAGAGAGAGAGAGAGAGACAGAGAGAGAGAGAGGGAGAGAGAGAGAGAGAGAGAGAGAGAGAGAGAGAGAGAGAGAGAGAGAGAGAGAGAGAGAGAGAGAGAGGAGAGGGAGAGAGAGAGAGAGAGAGAGAGAGAGAGAGAGATAAAGGAGAGAGAGAGAGAAAAGAGAGAGAGAGAGAGAGAGAGAGAGAGAGGGAGAGAGAGAGAGGAGAGAGAGAGAGAGAGAGAGAGAGAGAGGAGAGAGAGAGAGGAGAGGGAGAGAGAGAGAGAGAGAGAGAGAGAGAGAGAGAGAGAGAGAGAGAGAGAGAGAGAGAGAGAGAGAGAGAGAGAGAGAGAGAGAGAGAGAGAGAGAGAGAGAGAAAAAAAAGGAGAGAGAGGAGAGAGAGAATATTGAGAGTACTTACTTGTCATTGAGTTCAACGTACGGTGGATCACATTTTAGCAGATCCAAGCATGTATAGCCTCCCTGGAAATTGAAACATACTTGTGCTGTTGTACACGTGTTGTTACCAGTCTCACATTCATTGATATCTTCAAAAATATAAAACACACAACAATTAATGACAGTTAGACAACATCATCATCCATCATAACAAATTTGAAATATTATTATTACACAATGAAAACAAAACAAGGTATACTAAACTAAAGGACTAAACCCTGTTCCTGGAGAGATACCTACTGTAGGTTTACATTTATCTAGTCCAGGGCTCTCCGACCCTGTTCCTGGAGAGATACCTACTGTAGGTTTACATCTATCTAGTCCAGGGCTCTCCAACCCTGTTCCTGGAGAGATACCTACTGTAGGTTTACATTTATCTCGTCCAGGGCTCTCCAACCCTGTTCCTGGAGAGATACCTACTGTAGGTTTACATCTATCTAGTCCAGGGCTCTCCAACCCTGTTCCTGGAGAGATACCTACTGTAGGTTTACATCTATCTAGTCCAGGGCTCTCCGACCCTGTTCCTGGAGAGATACCTACTGTAGGTTTACATCTATCTATTCCTATCTAGAAAGGTTATGGTAAAGTTAGTCCTGGGGTGAATCTAAAAAGTCTTCTCATCACCTTCCCAAAATGCCAGAGGTAAACGAGGACAGCATTTGAGAGAAGATCCTTAGTTTCCTCTGACATTTTGAGTAAGAAGCGAGGAGAGAGGACGCAAGGCAAGGAATCAAGCATTTCGCTACACCAGCAATAACATCTGCTAAATATGTGTATGTGACCAATAACATCTGCTAAATATGTGTATGGACCAATAACATCTGCTAACCATGTGTATGCGACCAATAACATCTGATAAATATGTGTATGGACCAATAACATCTGCTAAATATGTGTATGGACCAATAACATCTGCTAACCATGTGTATGTGACCAATAACATCTGATAAATATGTGTATGGACCAATAACATCTGCTAACCATGTGTATGGACCAATAACATCTGATAACCATGTGTATGTGACCAATAACATCTGCTAACCATGTGTATGGACCAATAACATCTGCTAACTATGTGTATGTGACCAATAACATCTGTTAACCATGTGTATGTGCCCAATAACATCTGCTAAATATGTGTATGGACCAATAACATCTGCTAACCATGTGTATGTGACCAATAACATCTGTTAACCATGTGTATGGACCAATAACATGTGATTTGATATACTGAGATTCATCCAGTAAGTCCTGTCATGCTGACAGATTACAGACTACTGTTAGTAGGTGTCCTGAATACCTTCACAGCTCCTCCCATTCCCTGGACAGGTTAGGGTTAGTACAGTAGGTGTCCTGAATACCTTCACAGCTCCTCCCACTCCCTGGACAGGTTAGGGTTAGTACAGTAGGTGTCCTGAATACCTTCACAGCTCCTCCCACTCCCTGGACAGGTTAGGGTTAGTACAGTAGGTGTCCTGAATACCTTCACAGCTCCTCCCACTCCCTGGACAGGTTAGGGTTAGTACAGTAGGTGTCCTGAATACCTTCACAGCTCCTCCCATCCTCATAAAGATAGTATCCCGCTGGGCAGTGACACTGGAAGGACCCTGGGGTGTTCACACAGCGGTGCTGACACAGAAACTCTGAGAAACCACACTCGTCCAGGTCTATAGGCGATACACAGCATTAGTAGTTATCATGTAACACCACAGTACATCACAATACATCACAGTACACCACGTAACACCACAGTACATCACAGTACACCACATAACACCACATAACACCACAGCACACCACAGTACACCACAGTACACCACGTAACACCACAGTACATCACAGTACACCATGTAACACCACAGTACATCACAGTACACCATGTAACACCACAGTACATCACAGTACACCACGTAACACCACAGTACATCACATTACATCACAGTACACCACGTAACACCACAGTACATCACAGTACACCACGTAACACCACAGTACATCACAGTACACCACGTAACACCACAGTACACCACGTAACACCACAGTACATCACAGTACACCATGTAACACCACAGTACATCACAGTACACCACGTAACACCACAGTACATCACAGTACACCACGTAACACCACAGTACACCACGTAACACCACAGTACATCACAGTACACCATGTAACACCACAGTACATCACAGTACACCATGTAACACCACAGTACATCACATTACATCACAGTACACCACGTAACACCACAGTACATCACAGTACACCACAGTACACCACAGTACACCACGTAACAACACAGTACAACACAGTACATACACCACAGTACACCACAGTACATCACAGTACACCACGTAACACCACAGTACATCACAGTACACCACAGTACATCACAGTACACCACAGTACATCACAGTACACCACCGTACATCACAGTACACCACAGTCCACCACAGTACATCACAGTACACCACAGTACACCACAGTACATCACAGTACATCACAGTACACCACAGTACACCACAGTACAACACAGTACAACACATCATAGTCATCACTGTCATTACAATATTGACCAAGAATTACAGTTCAACGTGTAATGACTGAACCACAGCTAGATGTCGAATAATGACTGAACCACAGCTAGATGTCGAATAATGACTGAACCACAGCTAGATGTCGAATAATGACTGAACCACAGCTAGATGTCGAATACTGACTGAACCACAGCTAGATGTCGAATAATGACTGAACCACAGCTTGATCTCGAATAATGACTGAACCACAGCTAAATGTCAAATAATGACTGAACCACAGCTAAATGTCAAATAATGACTGAACCACAGCTAGATGTCGAATAATGACTGAACCACAGCTAAATAATGATTGGATGGTTATGAATCACTAGGTCACCATAGACCTCATTTATCTGTCTCACTTCAACAACCTAGTGGCTCAAATAGCACCCTATTCCCTATATAGTGCACCATAGGGCTCTGGGCAAAAGTAGTGCACTATATAGGGAATAGGGTTCCAAAGGGCTCTGGTCAAAAGTAGTGCACTATATAGGGAATAGGGCTCTGGTCTAAAGTAGTGCACTATATAGGGAATAGGGTGCCATAGGTCTGTGGTCAAAGTAGTGCACTATATAGGGAATAGGGTTCCATAGGGCTCTGGTCAAAAATAGTGCACTATATAGGGTATAGGGTGCCATGGGGCTCTGGTCTAAAGTAGTGCACTATATAGGGAATAGGGCTCTGGTCTAAAGTAGTGCACCATATAGGGAATAGGGCTGTGGTCTAAAGTAGTGCACTATATAGGGAATAGGGCTGTGGTCTAAAGTAGTGCACTATATAGGGAATAGGGTGTCATTTGGGATGGACAGCCTTCTCTTTAGTTGCTGTAGCACAGAACATATTTGATCTCTCATCATCACCATTGCAGGTGGTGCCGTCAGAAGCCAGCTCAAATCCCTCTTCACAGCTACACATGTAGGAACCGTAGGTGTTGAAACAGCCGTGGGCACAGGGGTTATCCTCACACTCGTCCACGTCTAGAGAGGAGAGGAGGTTTAATTACAGGTGTTGAAACAGCCGTGGGCACAGGGGTTATCCTCACACTCGTCCACGTCTAGAGAGGAGAGGAGGTTGAATTACAGGTGTTGAAGGAGGTTAGAGTAACACCTTCACTACAACATTACCACAAGGTTATTACCTTGACTTTTTCCACATTTTGTTGTGTTACAGCCTGATTTTAAAATGTATTACTGGCCTACCCACAATACCTCATAATATCAAAAAGGAAATATGGTTTTAACAACAAAAATTGAACAAATTAATTTACAAATAAAAAACTGAAATGTCTTGAGTCGAGAAGTATTCAACCCCTTAGTTATGAAAAGCTTAAAACCTCTTAAGGACAAGACACCCTTTAAAAAAAAAAATGTTTGCCCCTAAAATGACATACCCAAATCTAACTGCCTGTAGCTCAGGACCTGAAGCAAGGATATGCATATTTTTGGTACCATTTGAAAGGAAACACTTTGACGTTTGTGGAAATGTGAAAGGAATGTAGGAGAATATAACACATTAGATCTGGTAAAAGATAATACAAAGATAAAAAACGTTTGTTTTCTAGTTATTAATTTTACCGGTCACCGCTCCAATAGAGGTTAAAGTTCAGGAGTAAAAATGTGCTTAACAAGTCACATGAATGACTACCTCATCTCTGTACCCAAACACATACAATTACATGCGAGCAGTGAATTTCAAACACAGACTCAACCACAAAAACCAGGGAGGGTTTTCCACTGCCTCACAAAGAAGGCCACCGATTGGTAGATGGGTAAACATTTACATTTACATTTAAGTCATTTAGCAGACGCTCTTATCCAGAGCGACTTACAAATTGGTGCATCATCAAACATGTAAAAAGACGATTTTTTTTGTACCTTTATTTAAGAAGGCAGGTCAGTTAAGAACAAATTCTTATTTTCAGTGACGGCCTACTGGGGAAAAGTGTCTTGTTCAGGGGCAGAAAGACAGATTTGTACCTTGTCAGCTCGGGGATATGAACTTGCAACCTTCCGGTTACTAGTCCAACACTCTAACCACTAGGCTACCCTGTCGCCTCTACACTCTAACCACCAGGCTACCCTGCCGCCTCTCCATTCTAACCACTAGGCTACCCTGCCGCCTCTACACTCTAACCACTAGGCTACCCTGCCACCTCTACACTCTAACCACTAGGCTACCCTGCCACCTCTACACTCTAACCACTAGGCTACCCTGCCACCTCTACACTCTAACCACTAGGCTACCCTGCCACCTCTACACTCTAACCACTAGGCTACCCTACCTCCTCTACACTCTAACCACTAGGCTACCCTGCCACCTCTACACTCTAACCACTAGGCTACCCTGCCACCTCTACACTCTAACCACTAGGCTACCCTACCTCCTCTACACTCTAACCACTAGGCTACCCTACCTCCTCTACACTCTAACCACTAGGCTACCTGCCTCCTCTACACTCTAACCACTAGGCTACCTACCTCCTCTACACTCTAACCACTAGGCTACCAGCCTCCTCTACACTCTAACCACTAGGCTACCTGCCTCCTCTACACTCTAACCACTAGGCTACCCTGCCGCCCCTCCACTCTAACCACTAGGCTACCTGCCACCTCTACACTCTAACCACTAGGCTACCCTGCCGCCTCTCCACTCTAACCACTAGGCTACCCTGCCGCCCCTCCACTCTAACCACTAGGCTACCCTACCTCCTCTACACTCTAACCACTAGGCTACCCTGCCACCTCTACACTCTAACCACTAGGCTACCCTGCCACCTCTACACTCTAACCACTAGGCTACCCTACCTCCTCTACACTCTAACCACTAGGCTACCCTGCCGCCTCTACACTCTAACCACTAGGCTACCTGCCTCCTCTACACTCTAACCACTAGACTACCTGCCGCCCCTCCACTCTAACCACTAGGCTACCCTGCCGCCTCTACACTCTAACCATTAGGCTACCTGCCTCCTCTACACTCTAACCACTAGACTACCTGCCGCCCCTCCACTCTAACCACTAGGCTACCCTGCCGCCTCTACACTCTAACCACTAGGCTACCCTACCTCCTCTACACTCTAACCACTAGGCTACCCTGCCTCCTCTACACTCTAACCACTAGGCTACCTGCCTCCTCTACACTCTAACCACTAGGCTACCCTGCCGCCCCTCCACTCTAACCACTAGGCTACTCTAACCATTAGGCTACCGCCTCTACACTCTAACCACTAGGCTAACCACCTACCTCCTCTACACTCTAACCACTAGGCTACCCTACCTCCTCTACACTCTAACCACTAGGCTACCCTGCCTCCTCTACACTCTAACCACTAGGCTACCTGCCTCCTCTACACTCTAACCACTAGGCTACCTGCCGCCCTCCACTCTAACCTAGGCTACCTGCCGCCTCTCCACTCTAACCACTAGGCTACCCTGCCGCCCCTACACTCTAACCTCTAGGCTACCCTGCCGCCTCTCCACTCTAACCACTAGGCTACCCTGCCGCCTCTACACTCTAACCACTAGGCTACCCTGCCGCCCCTCCACTCTAACCACTAGGCTACCCTACCAACTCTACACTCTAACCACTAGGCTACCCTGCCGCCCTCCACTCTAACCACTAGGCTACCCTGCCTCCTCTACACTAACCACTAGGCTACCCTACCTCCTCCACTCTAACCACTAGGCTACCCTACCTCCTCCACTCTAACCACTAGGCTACCCTACCTCCCTCCACTCTAACCACTAGGCTACCCTACCTCCCTCCACTCTAACCACTAGGCTACCCTACCTCCCCTCCACTCTAACCACTAGGCTACCCTACCTCCCCTCCACTCTAACCACTAGGCTACCCTGCCACCTCTACACTCTAACCACTAGGCTACCCTGCCGCCCCTCCACTCTAACCACTAGGCTACCCTACCAACTCTACACTCTAACCACTAGGCTACCCTGCCGCCCCTCCACTCTAACCACTAGGCTACCCTGCCTCCCCTCCACTCTAACCACTAGGCTACCCTACCGCCCCTCCACTCTAACCACTAGGCTACCCTGCCGCCTCTCCACTCTAACCACTAGGCTACCCTGCCGCCTCTACACTCTAACCACTAGGCTACCCTGCCGCCCCTCCACTCTAACCACTAGGCTACCCTACCAACTCTACACTCTAACCACTAGGCTACCCTGCCGCCCCTCCACTCTAACCACTAGGCTACCCTGCCTCCTCTACACTAACCACTAGGCTACCCTACCTCCCCTCCACTCTAACCACTAGGCTACCCTACCTCCCCTCCACTCTAACCACTAGGCTACCCTACCTCCCCTCCACTCTAACCACTAGGCTACCCTACCTCCCCTCCACTCTAACCACTAGGCTACCCTACCTCCCCTCCACTCTAACCACTAGGCTACCCTACCTCCCCTCCACTCTAACCACTAGGCTACCCTGCCGCCTCTACACTCTAACCACTAGGCTACCCTGCCGCCCCTCCACTCTAACCACTAGGCTACCCTACCAACTCTACACTCTAACCACTAGGCTACCCTGCCGCCCCTCCACTCTAACCACTAGGCTACCCTGCCTCCTCTACACTAACCACTAGGCTACCCTACCTCCCCTCCACTCTAACCACTAGGCTACCCTACCTCCCCTCCACTCTAACCACTAGGCTACCCTACCTCCCCTCCACTCTAACCACTAGGCTACCCTACCTCCCCTCCACTCTAACCACTAGGCTACCCTACCTCCCCTCCACTCTAACCACTAGGCTACCCTACCTCCCCTCCACTCTAACCACTAGGCTACCCTACCTCCCTCCACTCTAACCACTAGGCTACCCTACCTCCCCTCCACTCTAACCACTAGGCTACCCTACCCCCCTCCACTCTAACCACTAGGCTACCCTACCTCCCCTCCACTCTAACCACTAGGCTACCCTACCTCCCCTCCACTCTAACCACTAGGCTACCCTACCTCCCCTCCACTCTAACCACTAGGCTACCCTGCCACCCCAACATTGAATATTGGAGAGGAAGGAAACTGCTCAGGGATTTCACCAGGAGGCCAATGATGACTTAAAAACAGTTACAGAGTTTAATGGCTGTGATAGGAGAACACTGAGGATGGATCAACAACATTGGAGTTACTCCACAATACTAACCTAAATGACAGAGTTTAATGGCTGTGATAGGAGACAACTGAGGATGGATCAACAACATTGTAGTTACTCCACAATACTAACCTAAATGACAGAGTTTAATGGCTGTGATAGGAGACAACTGAGGATGGATCAACAACATTGGAGTTACTCCACAATACTAACCTAAATGACAGAGTGAAAAGGAAGCCTTGAGAGAACATAAAATATTCCAAAAGACGCATCCTGTTTCCAACGAGTCACTAAAGTAATACTGCAAGTAATGTGGCAAAGCAATTAACTTTTTGTCCTGAACACAAAATGTTATGTTTGGGGCCAATCCCATACAAACACATTACTGAGTACCACTCTCCATATTTCCAAGCATAGTGGTGGCTGCACCATGTTATGGGTATGCTTGTAATCTATAAGGACTGGGGAGTTTTTCAGGATAAAAAAATAAACGGAATGGAGCTAAGCACAGGCAATATCCTAGAGGAAAACCTGGTTCAGTCTGCTTTCCACCAGACACTGAGATGAATTCACCTTTCATCAGGACAATAACCTAAAACACAAGGCCAAATATACACTGAAGTTGCTTACCAAGAAGACAGTGAATGTTCCTGAGTGGCCGAGTTACAGTTTTGTCTTAAATTTACTTTAAAATCTATGGCAAAACCTGAAAATCGCTGTCTTAGCAATGATCAACAACCAACTGGACAGAGCTTGAAGAATTTAGAAAATCATAAAATGGGCAAA
>NC_068449.1:730000-795000 GCF_023373465.1 Oncorhynchus keta
TGCCTGTCTCATCACTCTCTCTGCCTGTCTCATCACTCTCTCTGCCTGTCTCATCCCTCTCTCTGCCTGTCTCATCCCTCTCCCTGCCTGTCTCATCCCTCTCTCTGCCTGTCTCATCACTCTCTCTGCCTGTCTCATCACACTCTCTGCCTGTCTCATCACTCTCTCTGCCTGTCTCATCACTCTCCCTGCCTGTCTCATCCCTCTCTCTGCCTGTCTCATCCCTCTCCCTGCCTGTCTCATCCCTCTCCCTGCCTGTCTCATCCCTCTCCCTGCCTGTCTCATCCCTCTCTCTGCCTGTCTCATCCCTCTCTCTGCCTGTCTCATTACACTCTCTGCCTGTCTCATCCCTCTCCCTGCCTGTCTCATCAGTATCTCTGCCTGTCTCATCACTCTCTCTGCCTGTCTCATCACTCTCTCTGCCTGTCTAATCACTCTCTCAGCCTGTCTCATCACTCTCTCTATCTGTCTCATCACTCTCTCTGTCTGTCTCATCACTCTTTCTGCCTGTCTCATCACTCTCTCTGTCTGTCTCATCCCTCTCCCTGCCTGTCTCATCCCTCTCTCTGCCTGTCTCATTACACTCTCTGCCTGTCTCATCCCTCTCCCTGCCTGTCTCATCACTCTCTCTGCCTGTCTCATCACTCTCTCAGCCTGTCTCACTCTTAGATGTTTAATAATCCAACAGGGAGAATGGTCGTGGACAGACAAAAAGGTCAAAACCAGATTTATAGAGTCAAGTCTGAATTCAGGCCATCCTGATTTATAGAGTTAAGTCTGAATTCAGGCCATCCTGATTTATAGAGTTAAGTCTGAATTTCTTGAAGTACGTAAATGTGTAAAACAGGGATCGATTTTGGTACCTGTTCTCTTCACTATTGATATAAACACCATTGGTAAATCTGTAATTATTATTATTAGTTTTTAATTTATTTTTTAAACTTAATCTAGATTTGGATGATAGCATTATGTGTGCTGTTGATCTGACTGTTGATCTGTCTGTTGATCTGTCTGTTACCCTGACTGTTGATCTGACTGTTGATCTGGCTGTTGATCTGACTGTTGATCTGACTGTTGATCTGACTGTTGATCTGACTGTTGATCTGACTGTTGATCTGACTGTTGATCTGACTGTTGATCTGACTGTTGATCTGGCTGTTGATCTGACTGTTACCCTGACTGTTAATCTGACTGTTGATCTGACTGTTGATCTGACTGTTGATCTGACTGTTACCCTGACTGTTGATCTGACTGTTGATCTGACTGTTGATCTGACTGTTATCTGACTGTTGATCTGACTGTTGATGTGGCTGTTGATCTGGCTGTTGATCTGACTGTTGCCCTGACTGTTGATGTGGCTGTTGATCTGACTGTTGATCTGACTGTTAATCTGACTGTTGATGTGGCTGTTGCCCTGACTGTTGATCTGACTGTTGATCTGACTGTTGATCTGACTGTTAATCTGACTGTTGATCTGACTGTTAATCTGACTGTTGATCTGACTGTTGATCTGACTGTTGATCTGGCTGTTGATCTGACTGTTGATCTGACTGTTGATCTGACTGTTACCCTGACTGTTAATCTGACTGTTGATCTGACTGTTGATCTGACTGTTGATCTGACTGTTGATCTGACTGTTGATCTGACTGTTGCCCTGACTGTTGATCTGGCTGTTGATCTGACTGTTGATCTGGCTGTTGATCTGACTGTTGATCTGGCTGTTGATGTGGCTGTTGATCTGGCTGTTGCTCTGACTGTTGATCTGACTGTTGATCTGACTGTTGATCTGACTGTTGATCTGACTGTTGCCCTGACTGTTGATCTGGCTGTTGATCTGACTGTTGATCTGGCTGTTGATCTGACTGTTGATCTGGCTGTTGATGTGGCTGTTGATCTGGCTGTTGCTCTGACTGTTGATCTGACTGTTGATCTGACTGTTGATCTGACTGTTGATCTGACTGTTAATCTGACTGTTAATCTGACTGTTGATCTGACTGTTAATCTGACTGTTGATCTGACTGTTGATCTGACTGTTGATCTGACTGTTGATCTGACTGTTGATCTGACTGTTGATCTGACTGTTGATCTGACTGTTGCCCTGACTGTTGATCTGGCTGTTGATCTGACTGTTGATCTGGCTGTTGATCTGACTGTTGATCTGACTGTTGATCTGACTGTTGATCTGACTGTTGATCTGACTGTTGATCTGGCTGTTGATCTGACTGTTACCCTGACTGTTGCCCTGACTGTTGATCTGACTGTTGATCTGACTGTTGATCTGACTGTTGATCTGACTGTTACCCTGACTGTTAATCTGACTGTTGATCTGACTGTTGATCTGACTGTTGATCTGACTGTTACCCTGACTGTTGATCTGACTGTTGATCTGACTGTTGATCTGACTGTTACCCTGACTGTTGATCTGACTGTTGATGTGGCTGTTGATCTGGCTGTTGATCTGACTGTTGCCCTGACTGTTGATGTGGCTGTTGATCTGACTGTTGATCTGACTGTTAATCTGACTGTTGATCTGGCTGTTGCCCTGACTGTTGATCTGACTGTTGATCTGACTGTTGATCTGACTGTTAATCTGACTGTTGATCTGACTGTTGATCTGACTGTTAATCTGACTGTTGATCTGACTGTTGATCTGACTGTTGATCTGGCTGTTGATCTGACTGTTGATCTGACTGTTGATCTGACTGTTGATCTGACTGTTAATCTGACTGTTGATCTGACTGTTGATCTGACTGTTGATCTGACTGTTGATCTGACTGTTGATCTGACTGTTGATCTGACTGTTGATCTGGCTGTTGATCTGACTGTTGATCTGGCTGTTGATGTGGCTGTTGATCTGACTGTTGATCTGACTGTTGATCTGACTGTTAATCTGACTGTTAATCTGACTGTTGATCTGACTGTTGATCTGACTGTTAATCTGACTGTTGATCTGACTGTTAATCTGACTGTTAATCTGACTGTTGATCTGACTGTTGATCTGACTGTTAATCTGACTGTTGATCTGACTGTTAATCTGACTGTTACCCTGACTGTTAATCTGACTGTTAATCTGACTGTTAATCTGACTGTTACCCTGACTGTTGATCTGACTGTTAATCTGACTGTTGATCTGACTGTTAATCTGACTGTTAATCTGACTGTTAATCTGACTGTTGATCTGACTGTTACCCTGACTGTTAATCTGACTGTTGATCTGACTGTTGATCTGACTGTTGATCTGACTGTTACCCTGACTGTTGATCTGACTGTTGATCTGACTGTTGATCTGACTGTTGATCTGACTGTTACCCTGACTGTTACCCTGACTGTTGATCTGACTGTTGATCTGACTGTTGATCTGACTGTTGATCTGACTGTTGATCTGACTGTTACCCTGACTGTTGATCTGACTGTTGATCTGACTGTTACCCTGACTGTTAATCTGACTGTTGATCTGACTGTTAATCTGACTGTTGATCTGACTGTTGATCTGACTGTTGATCTGACTGTTGATCTGACTGTTGATCTGACTGTTACCCTGACTGTTGATCTGACTGTTGATCTGACTGTTATCTGACTGTTGATCTGACTGTTACCCTGACTGTTAATCTGACTGTTGATCTGACTGTTGATCTGACTGTTGATCTGACTGTTGATCTGACTGTTGATCTGGCTGTTGATCTGACTGTTGATCTGACTGTTGATCTGGCTGTTGATCTGGCTGTTGATCTGACTGTTACCCTGACTGTTAATCTGACTGTTGATCTGACTGTTACCCTGACTGTTAATCTGACTGTTGATCTGACTGTTACCCTGACTGTTGATCTGACTGTTGATCTGACTGTTGATGTGGCTGTTGATCTGACTGTTGATCTGACTGTTACCCTGACTGTTAATCTGACTGTTGATCTGACTGTTACCCTGACTGTTAATCTGACTGTTGATCTGACTGTTACCCTGACTGTTAATCTGACTGTTGATCTGACTGTTGATCTGACTGTTGATCTGACTGTTGATCTGACTGTTGATCTGACTGTTGCCCTGACTGTTACCCTGACTGTTAATCTGACTGTTAATCTGACTGTTGATCTGACTGTTGATCTGACTGTTGATCTGACTGTTGATCTGACTGTTGATCTGACTGTTGATCTGACTGTTGATCTGACTGTTACCCTGACTGTTAATCTGACTGTTGATCTGACTGTTACCCTGACTGTTAATCTGACTGTTGATCTGACTGTTACCCTGACTGTTGATCTGACTGTTGATCTGACTGTTGATCTGACTGTTACCCTGACTGTTACCCTGACTGTTGATCTGACTGTTGATCTGACTGTTGATCTGACTGTTGATCTGACTGTTAATCTGACTGTTAATCTGACTGTTGATCTGACTGTTAATCTGACTGTTGATCTGACTGTTGATCTGACTGTTACCCTGACTGTTGATCTGACTGTTGATGTGGCTGTTGATCTGACTGTTGATCTGACTGTTGATCTGACTGTTGATCTGACTGTTGATCTGACTGTTACCCTGACTGTTACCCTGACTGTTGATCTGACTGTTGATGTGGCTGTTGATCTGACTGTTGATCTGACTGTTGATCTGACTGTTGATCTGGCTGTTGATCTGACTGTTGCCCTGACTGTTGATCTGACTGTTGATCTGACTGTTGATCTGACTGTTGCCCTGACTGTTGATCTGACTGTTGATCTGACTGTTGATCTGGCTGTTGATCTGACTGTTGATCTGACTGTTGATCTGACTGTTGATCTGACTGTTGATCTGACTGTTGATCTGGCTGTTGATCTGACTGTTGCCCTGACTGTTGATCTGACTGTTGCCCTGACTGTTGATTAGGCTGTTGATGTGGCTGTTGATCTGACTGTTGATGTGGCTGTTGATCTGACTGTTGCCCTGACTGTTGATCTGACTGTTGATCTGACTGTTGATCTGACTGTTGATCTGACTGTTGCCCTGACTGTTGATCTGACTGTTGATTAGGCTGTTGATGTGGCTGTTGATCTGACTGTTGATCTGACTGTTGATCTGACTGTTGATCTGGCTGTTGATCTGACTGTTGATCTGACTGTTGATCTGACTGTTGATCTGGCTGTTGATCTGACTGTTGATCTGGCTGTTGATCTGACTGTTGATCTGGCTGTTGATCTGACTGTTGATCTGACTGTTGCCCTGACTGTTGATCTGACTGTTGATCTGACTGTTGATCTGGCTGTTGATCTGACTGTTGCCCTGACAAAACTACAGTCAGATTTAAAAGCTATGTAGGAATCCCTATCTCTGATGGTTCTCCAATGGAACGAGTTCCCGCGTATAAATACCTAGGTATTTGATGTTTTGTTTTTTAAACATATAGATGAGTTGGTTAAGAAGCTAAAGTTGTTTAAAGTTTAAAGTTTAAAGTTGTATTTTTCTACAGAAACAGACGGTGTCTTTCTCTAAGCAGTAGGAAGCAGATTATTCCTACAGAAACAGACGGTGTCTTCCTCTAAGCAGTGGGAAGCAGATTATTCCTACAGAAACAGACGGGGTCTTCCTCTAAGCAGTAGGAAGCAGATTATTCCTATAGAAACAGACGGTGTCTTTCTCTAAGCAGTAGGAAGCAGATTATTCCTACAGAAACAGACAGTGTCTTTCTCTAAGCAGTAGGAAGCAGATTATTCCTACAGAAACAGACAGTGTCTTCCTCTAAGCAGTAGGAAGCAGATTATTCCTACAGAAACAGACGGTGTCTTTCTCTAAGCAGTGGGAAGCAGATTATTCCTATAGAAACAGACGGTGTCTTTCTCTAAGCAGTAGGAAGCAGATTATTCCTACAGAAACAGACGGTGTCTTCCTCTAAGCAGTGGGAAGCAGATTATTCCTACAGAAACAGACAGTGTCTTCCTCTAAGCAGTAGGAAGCAGATTATTCCTACAGAAACAGACGGTGTCTTTCTCTAAGCAGTGGGAAGCAGATTATTCCTACAGAAACAGACGGTGTCTTTCTCTAAGCAGTAGGAAGCAGATTATTCCTACAGAAACAGACGGTGTCTTTCTCTAAGCAGTAGGAAGCAGATTATTCCTACAGAAACAGACGGTGTCTTTCTCTAAGCAGTAGGAAGCAGATTATTCCTACAGAAACAGACGGTGTCTTTCTCTAAGCAGTAGGAAGCAGATTATTCCTACAGAAACAGACGGTGTCTTTCTCTAAGCAGTAGGAAGCAGATTATTCCTACAGAAACAGACGGTGTCTTCCTCTAAGCAGTAGGAAGCAGATTATTCCTACAGAAACAGACGGTGTCTTTCTCTAAGCAGTAGGAAGCAGATTATTCCTACAGAAACAGACGGTGTCTTTCTCTAAGCAGTAGGAAGCAGATTATTCCTACAGAAACAGACGGTGTCTTTCTCTAAGCAGTAGGAAGCAGATTATTCCTACAGAAACAGACGGTGTCTTTCCTCTAAGCAGTAGGAAGCAGATTATTCCTACAGAAACAGACGGTGTCTTTCTCTAAGCAGTAGGAAGCAGATTATTCCTACAGAAACAGACGGTGTCTTTCTCTAAGCAGTAGGAAGCAGATTATTCCTACAGAAACAGACGGTGTCTTCCTCTAAGCAGTAGGAAGCAGATTATTCCTACAGAAACAGACGGTGTCTTTCTAAGCAGTAGGAAGCAGATTATTCCTACAGAAACAGACGGTGTCTTTCTCTAAGCAGTAGGAAGCAGATTATTCCTACAGAAACAGACGGTGTCTTCTCTAAGCAGTAGGAAGCAGATTATTCCTACAGAAACAGACGGTGTCTTTCTCTAAGCAGTAGGAAGCAGATTATTCCTACAGAAACAGACGGTGTCTTTCTCTAAGCAGTAGGAAGCAGATTATTCCTACAGAAACAGACGGTGTCTTCCTCTAAGCAGTAGGAAGCAGATTATTCCTACAGAAACAGACGGTGTCTTTCTCTAAGCAGTAGGAAGCAGATTATTCCTACAGAAACAGACGGTGTCTTCCTCTAAGCAGTAGGAAGCAGATTATTCCTACAGAAACAGACGGTGTCTTTCTCTAAGCAGTAGGAAGCAGATTATTCCTACAGAAACAGACGGTGTCTTTCTCTAAGCAGTAGGAAGCAGATTATTCCTACAGAAACAGACGGTGTCTTTCTCTAAGCAGTAGGAAGCAGATTATTCCTACAGAAACAGACGGTGTCTTTCTCTAAGCAGTAGGAAGCAGATTATTCCTACAGAAACAGACGGTGTCTTCCTCTAAGCAGTAGGAAGCAGATTATTCCTACAGAAACAGACGGTGTCTTTCTCTAAGCAGTAGGAAGCAGATTATTCCTACAGAAACAGACGGTGTCTTTCTCTAAGCAGTAGGAAGCAGATTATTCCTACAGAAACAGACGGTGTCTTCTCTAAGCAGTAGGAAGCAGATTATTCCTACAGAAACAGACGGTGTCTTTCTCTAAGCAGTAGGAAGCAGATTATTCCTACAGAAACAGACGGTGTCTTTCTCTAAGCAGTAGGAAGCAGATTATTCCTACAGAAACAGACGGTGTCTTTCTCTAAGCAGTAGGAAGCAGATTATTCCTACAGAAACAGACGGTGTCTTCCTCTAAGCAGTAGGAAGCAGATTATTCCTACAGAAACAGACGGTGTCTTCCTCTAAGCAGTAGGAAGCAGATTATTCCTACAGAAACAGACGGTGTCTTCCTCTAAGCAGTAGGAAGCAGATTATTCCTACAGAAACAGACGGTGTCTTTCTCTAAGCAGTAGGAAGCAGATTATTCCTACAGAAACAGACGGTGTCTTTCTCTAAGCAGTAGGAAGCAGATTATTCCAACAGAAACAGACGGTGTCTTTCAGATTATTCTACAGAAAAGCAGTAGGAAGCAGATTATTCCTACAGAAACAGACAGTGTCTTTCTCTAAGCAGTAGGAAGCAGATTATTCAGAAAAACAGTGTTTCCTCTAAGCAGTAGGAAGCAGATTATTTATCAGAAACAGACGGTGTCTTTCTCTTAAACAGTAGGATTCAGATATTCCTACAGAAACAGACGGTGTCGTTTTGTTACAGTAGGAAGCAGATTATTCCTACAGAAACAGACGGTGTCTTCCTCTAATCAGTAGGAAGCAGATTATTCCTACAGAAAAGACGGTGTCTTTTTAAGCAGTAGGAAGCAGATTATTCCTACAGAAACAGACGGTGTCTTTCTCTGAAGCAGTAGGAACAGATTATTCCTACAGAAACAGACGGTGTCTTTTGAAGTTTAGGAAGCAGATTCTCCACAGAAACAGACGGTGTCTTTCTCTAAGCAGTAGGAAGCAGATTATTCCAACAGAAACAGCACTGTCTTTTGCTGGAACAATTATTCCTACAGAAACAGACGGTGTCTTCCTCGAAGCAGTAGGAAGCAGATTATTCAGTAAACTGTTTGATGTGTTGTTGATTATGTTATTTATCATAGCTGCTAAAACTCTTAAACCTTTGGATTCCATCTCCCACAGTGCCCTTCGTTTTGTTACAGATGACAGTTTTTATACTCATCACTGTATCCTGTATCAAAAAGGTTGGTAGGACGTTACAGACCAAAAATACTCTATTTTTGTTTATGAGGCGCTACTTCCTAAACTTCCATCTCGTCTAACTTTGCTGCTGAAGCATAAACACCTGAGTTGCCGTTCACAGGACTTTTTGAGGTTTCCTAGCGTCTCCACCGAGCTCGGTAAATCTGCTTTTAGTTTAAAAGCACTGTATTGCTGGAACAAAATTCAAAAATACGCTTCATCTTGATGTCTTGGTGCCGTTCGGGCGGTTTAGAGTATTGATCATCTTGATGTCTTGGTGCCGTTCGGGCGGTTTAGAGTATTGATCATGTTGATGTCTTGGTGCCGTTCGGGCGGTTTAGAGTATTGATCATCTTGATGTCTTGGTGCCGTTCGGGCGGTTTAGAGTATTGATCATCTTGATGTCTTGGTGCCATTCGGGCGGTTTAGAGTATTGATCATCTTGATGTCTTGGTGCCGTTCGGGAGGTTTAGAGTATTGATCATCTTGATGTCTTGGTGCCGTTCGGGCGGTTTAGAGTATTGATCATCTTGATGTCTTGGTGCCGTTCGGGCGGTTTAGAGTATTGATCATCTTGATGTCTTGGTGCCGTTCGGGCGGTTTAGAGTATTGATCATCTTGATGTCTTGGTGCCGTTCGGGAGGTTTAGAGTATTGATCATCTTGATGTCTTGGTGCCGTTCGGGAGGTTTAGAGTATTGATCATCTTGATGTCTTGGTGCCGTTCGGGCGGTTTAGAGTATTGATCATCTTGATGTCTTGGTGCCGTTCGGGAGGTTTAGAGTATTGATCATCTTGATGTCTTGGTGCCGTTCGGGAGGTTTAGAGTATTGATCATCTTGATGTCTTGGTGCCGTTCGGGCGGTTTAGAGTATTGATCATCTTGATGTCTTGGTGCCGTTCGGGAGGTTTAGAGTATTGATCATCTTGATGTCTTGGTGCCATTCGGGAGGTTTAGAGTATTGATCATCTTGATGTCTTGGTGCCGTTCGGGAGGTTTAGAGTATTGATCATCTTGATGTCTTGGTGCCGTTCGGGAGGTTTAGAGTATTGATCATCTTGATGTCTTGGTGCCGTTCGGGCGGTTTAGAGTATTGATCATCTTGATGTCTTGGTGCCGTTCGGGAGGTTTAGAGTATTGATCATCTTGATGTCTTGGTGCCGTTCGGGAGGTTTAGAGTATTGATCATCTTGATGTCTTGGTGCCGTTCGGGCGGTTTAGAGTATTGATCATCTTGATGTCTTGGTGCCGTTCGGGCGGTTTAGAGTATTGATCATCTTGATGTCTTGGTGCCGTTCGGGCGGTTTAGAGTATTGATCATCTTGATGTCTTGGTGCCGTTCGGGAGGTTTAGAGTATTGATTTGGGGGCGTATTTCTGGAGGAATCTAACCGTTTTCTGGGGGATTTGTGATGTTTTATTTGTGCTTCCCATTACTGTATATATATATATATATAGCCTTCTGTAGCACAGTTGGTAGAGCATGGCGCTTGTAACGCCAGGGTAGTGTGTTCGATTCCCGGGACCACCCATACGTAGAATGTATGCACACATGACTGTAAGTCGCTTTGGATAAAAGCGTCTGCTAAATGGCATATATTATTATATTATATATATATATATATATATACACACAACCAGTCAAAAGTTTGGACAGACCTACTCATTCCCGGGATTTTCTGTATTCTATTATTTTCTACATTGTGCAATAATAGTGACGACATCAAAACTATAAAATAACTCACGGAATCCTGTAGTAACCAAAAAAAGTGTTAGACAAATTCTTCAAAGTAGCCAACTTTTTCCCTTGATGACAGCTTTGCACACTCTTGGCCTGCTTCCCCTGGAATGCTTTTCTGACAGTCTTGAAGCATTTCTCCCCGCATATGCTGAGCACATGTTGGCTGCTTTTCCTTCACTCTGCGGTCCGACTCATCCCAAACCATCTCAATTGGGTTGAGGTCGTGGGATTGTGGAGGCCAGGTCATCTGATGCACTCTCTTTCTTGGTCAAATAGCCCTTGCACAGCCTGGAGGTGTGTTGGGTCATTGTCCCGTTGAAAAACAATTGATAGTCCCACTAAGCGCAAACCAACCAACTAACCAAATCAACTAACTTTAAGCACCAGCTGTCAGAGCAGCTCACAGATCACTGCACCTGTACATAGCCCATGTCACGCCCTGACCTTAGAGAGCCGTTTTATTTCTCTATTTGGTTAGGTCAGGGTGTGATGTGGGGTGGGCATTCTATGTTCTATTTTCTATGTTTTTGTATTTCTTTGTTTTGGCCGGGTAAGGTTCTCAATCAGGGACAGCTGTCTATCGTTGTCTCTGATTGGGAACCATACTTAGGCAGCCATTTTTCCCACCTGTGATTGTGGGTAGTTAACTTTGGTTGTGGCACTTAGCCCTGTAAGCTAAGTGGCGTAATTTTACAATAAAAGTAAAATGTGGGGAAAGGAAAATGTACGCTGCACCACGCTGCACCTTGGTCCACTTCTTTTGACGGCCGTAACAGCCCATCTGTAAAATAGCCCATTCAACTCCCTCATCCCCATACTGTTATTTATTTATTTTGTTACTTTGCACTGCAGTATTTCTACTTGCACATTAATCTTCTGCACATCTATCACTCCAGTGTTTATTTGCTATATTGTAATTATTTAGCCACTAGGGCCTATTTTTTGCCTTACCTCTCTTATCCTACCTCATTTGCACACACCGTATATACATTTTTCTACTGTATTATTGAATGTACGTTTGTTTATTCCATGTGTAACTCTGTGTTGTTGTTTGTGTCGCTATGCTTTATCTTGGCCAGGTCGCAGTTGTACATGAGAACTTGTTCTCAACTGGCTTACCTGGTTTAAATAAAGGTGTTCTCAACTGGCCTACCTGGTTAAATAAAGGTGTTCTCAACTGGCCTACCTGGTTAAATAAAGGTATTCTCAACTGGCCTACCTGGTTAAATAAAGGTGTTCTCAACTAGCCTACCTGGTTAAATAAAGGTGTTCTCAACTGGCCTACCTGGTTAAATAAAGGTATTCTCAACTGGCCTACCTGGTTAAATAAAGGTGTTCTCAACTAGCCTACCTGGTTAAATAAAGGTGTTCTCAACTGGCCTACCTGGTTAAATAAAGGTATTCTCAACTGGCCTACATGGTTAAATAAAGGTGTTCTCAACTGGCATACCTGGTTAAATAAAGGTAAAATATATATATTTTTTTGTTTGTTTTTAAAGCCCAAACCAGATGGGATGTCGTAGCCTTGCAGAATGCTGTGGTAGCCATGCTGGTTAAGTGTGCCTTGAATTCTAAATAAATCGCTGATAGTACCACCAGCAAAACACCCCCACAACATCAAACCTCCTCCATGCTTCACGGTGGGAACCACACGTGTCAGATCATCCATTTACCTACTCTGCGTCTCACAAAGTCACAGCGGTTGGAACCAAAACTCTCAAATTTGGGCTCATCAGACCAAAGGACAGATTGCCATCGGTCTAATGTCCATTTGTATTTGTATTAATTATGGATCCCCATTAGTTCCTGCCAAGGCAGCATCTTCTCTTCCTGGGGTTTATTATGGATCCCCATTAGTTCCTGCCAAGGCAGCAGCTACTCTTCCTGGGGTTTATTATGGATCCCCATTAGTTCCTGCCAAGGCAGCAGCTACTCTTCCTGGGGTTTATTATGGATCCCCATTAGTTCCTGCCAAGGCAGCAGCTACTCTTCCTGGGGTTTATTATGGATCCCCATTAGGTCCTGCCAAGGCAGCAGCTACTCTTCCTGGGGTTTATTATGGATCCCCATTAGTTCCTGCCAAGGCAGCAGCTACTCTTCCTGGGGTTTATTATGGATCCCCATTAGTTCCTGCCAAGGCAGCAGCTACTCTTCCTGGGGTTTATTATGGATCCTCATTAGTTCCTGCTAAGGCAGCAGCTACTCTTCCTGGGGTTTATTATGGATCCCCATTAGTTCCTGCCAAGGCAGCAGCTACTCTTCCTGGGGTTTATTATGGATCCCCATTAGTTTCTGCCAAAGCAGCAGCTACTCTTCCTGGGGTTTATTATGGATCCTCATTAGTTCCTGCAAAGGCAGCAGCTACTCTTCCTGGGGTTTATTATGGATCCCCATTAGTTCCTGCCAAGGCAGCAGCTACTCTTCCTGGGTTTTATTATGGATCCCCATTAGTTCCTGCTAAGGCAGCAGCTACTCTTCCTGGGGTTTATTATGGATCCTCATTAGTTCCTGTCAAGGCAGAAGCTACTCTTCCTGGGGTTTATTATGGATCCCCATTAGTTCCTGCCAAGGCAGCAGCTACTCTTCCTGGGTTTTATTATGGATCCCCATTAGTTCCTGCCAAGGCAGCAGCTACTCTTCCTGGGTTTTATTATGGATCCCCATTAGTTCCTGCCAAGGCAGCAGCTACTCTTCCTGGGGTTTATTATGGATCCTCATTAGTTCCTGCTAAGGCAGCAGCTACTCTTCCTGGGGTTTATTATGGATCCCCATTAGTTCCTGTCAAGGCAGAAGCTACTCTTCCTGGGGTTTATTATGGATCCCCATTAGTTCCTGCCAAGGCAGCAGCTACTCTTCCTGGGGTTTATTATGGATCCCCATTAGTTTCTGCCAAAGCAGCAGCTACTCTTCCTGGGGTTTATTATGGATCCTCATTAGTTCCTGCAAAGGCAGCAGCTACTCTTCCTGGGGTTTATTATGGATCCCCATTAGTTCCTGCCAAGGCAGCAGCTACTCTTCCTGGGTTTTATTATGGATCCCCAAGGCAGTTTATACCATTTTAAAACATTACAATACAATTACAATACAAATTTCACAACACATTGGGTGTCCTCAGGCCCCTACTCCACCACTACCACATATCTACAGTACTAAAGTACTAAATACATGTATATGTATAGTGCATATGTTATTGTGTGTGTGTGTGTGGTGTGTGTGTCTGTGCCAATGTTTGTGTTGCTTCACATCCCTGTGTTTTTTAAATATAATTTTACTGCATCAGTTACCTGATGTGGAATAGAGTTCCATGTAGTCATGGCTCTATGTAGTACTGTGGTCCTCCCATAGTCTGTTCTGGACTTGGGGACTGTGAATAGACCTCTGGTGGCATGTCTTGTACATTTAGAACCGTCCCCCCACCCCAGTACATTTAGAACTGTCCCCCACCCCAGTACATTTAGAACTGTCCCCCACCCCAGTACATTTAGAACCATCTCCCCACCACAGTACATTTAGAACCGTCCCCCATCCTAGTACATTTAGAACCGTCCCCCAGTACATTTAGAACCGTCCCCAGTACATTTAGAACTGTCCTCCCACCCCAGTACATTTAGAACTGTCCCCCACCCCAGTACATCTAGAACCGTCCCCCACCCCAGTACATTTATAACTGTCCCCCACCCCAGTACATTTAGAACAGTCCCCCAGTACATTTAGAACTGTCCCCCACCCCAGTACATTTAGAACCGTCCCACACCCCAGTACATTTAGAACCGTCCCCCAGTACATTTAGAACCGTCCCCCACCCCAGTACATTTAGAACCGTCCCCCAGTACATTTAGAACCGTCCCCCACCCCAGTACATTTAGAACCGTCCCCCAGTACATTTAGAACCGTCCCCCACCCCAGTACATTTAGAACCATCCCCCAGTACATTTAGAACTGTCCCCCACCCCAGTACATTTAGAACCGTCTCTTAACCTTGATATGTGGTAGAAAAGTCACTAATGATCGTGAAGTAACCTTGTTAGGTGGTAGAAAAGTCACTAATGATGGTGAAGTAACCTTGTTAGGTGGTAGAAAAGTCACTAATGATCGTGAAGTAACCTTGTTAGGTGGTAGAAAAGTCACTAATGTATTACACTAGATTAAAGACTAATGTTCTGGGTGAAATTCATGTAACTTAAACAGGTTCACACAGTACCCCATAATCACCACATAACATTACATTTCCTTATGTGGATATATTACAAATCTAAATTCCAAACTGTTCATGGTTCTCAGACAATGAAGTCATTTTATAGAGGGAGGGAGAGCAGGGAGGGAGGGAGGGAGAGCAAGGAGGGAGGGAGGGAGTGAGAGCAGGGAGGGAGGGAGAGCAGGGAGGGAGGGCAGGGGGAGGGAGGGAGGGAGGGAGGGAGGGAGGGAGGGGAGGGAGGGAGTGAGAGCAGGGAGGCAGGGAGGGAGGGAGAGCAGGGAGGGAGGGAGAGCAGGGAGGGAGGGAGGGAGGGGAGGGAGAGCAGGGAGGAAGGGAGGGAGGGAGGAGGGAGGGAGGGAGGGAGAGCAGGGAGGGAAGGGAGGGAGGGAGGGAGGCAGGGAGGGAGGGAGAGCAGGGAGGGAGGGAGAGGAGGGAGGGAGGGAGGGAGGGAGGGAGGGAGGGAGGGAGGGAGGGAGAGCAGGGTGGGTGAGAAGTCAGCTAAGCAAAGTGTTCTTGTTTAAACAGGCAGCTGTGATAAATGATAAAGTCTGCAGTCCGGCCCGGTTAGGGTAAGGGTAAGGGTAAGGGTAAGGGTAAGGGTTAAGGGTTAAGGGTTAGGGTAAGGGTAGGGTTAGGGGGTAAGGGTTAGGGTTAGGGTTAGGGTTAGGGTTAGGGTAAGGGTAGGGTTAGGGTTAGGGTTAGGGTAAGGGTAGGGTTAGGGTTAGGGTTAGGGTAGGGTTAGGGTTAGGGTTAGGGTTAGGGTTAGGGTTAGGGTTAGGGTTAGGGGTTAGGGGTGGTCAGCGTCACAGATGGCACCCTCTTCCCTGTATAGTACATGTAGAGGTCTGGTCTAAAGTAGTGTACTATATAGGGAATAGGGCCCTGGTCTAAAGTAGTGCACTATATAGGGAATAGGGCTCTGGTCTAAAGTAGTGTATTATGTAGGGAATAGGACTCTGGTCTTCAACCATACAACCTAGCTATAGTAACCTTCGTAACCTTCCTTCAACCATATAATCTCCCTATAGTAACCTCCCTTCAACCATATAATCTCCCTATAGTAACCTCCCTTCAACCTAGCTTTAGTAACCTCCCTTCAACCATATAATCTCCCTATAGTAACCTTCCTTCAACCATATAATCTCCCTATAGTAACCTCCCTTCAACCTAGCTTTAGTAACAAACCTTCAACCATTCATGTATTACTTAATCAA
Organism: Oncorhynchus keta; assembly: GCF_023373465.1. NCBI lineage: Eukaryota > Metazoa > Chordata > Actinopteri > Salmoniformes > Salmonidae > Oncorhynchus > Oncorhynchus keta. The sequence goes on from NC_068449.1 coordinate 745,709, forward strand.
TTGATAAAGCTGTCGAAGGACAATGATGACTGGATGTGTAAGTTATGACTGTTGTGTAAACTCGTTAGTCCAGAAAGTTTGAAATCAAAACTAAGTCGTCTCCAATCTCCTACTTCAGTGTTCTAGTCAAAGTATATAAGAAAATTCCTTGGTTCTAGTGTTTGGTGAGCACAGAATTGCACAACGGTGCCAACAGCTGGATGGGAGGTTACAACTGGTCAAGGCAGTCTACAAACCGGTATTTAAGATTAACGATAACGACACTCTAAAAATGTGTGGTTCAACAAGGGTTCTTCTAAGATCCTCAAAGTTATTTGAAGAACCTTAGGGTTCTAAGGTTCTTAGAACCCCAACCCCATAGAAGGTGGGGTTCATCGAGGAACCTCCTTAGTTGGTGGGGGTTCTTGTGGGAACCTCCTTAGTTGGTGGGGGTTCTTGTGGGAACCTCCTTAGTTGGTGGGGGTTCTTGTGGGAACCTCCTTAGTTGGTGGGGGTTCTTGTGGGAACCTCCTTAGTTGGTGGGGGTTCTTGTGGGAACCTCCTTAGTTGGTGGGGGTTCTTGTGGGAACCTCCTTAGTTGGTGGGGGTTCTTGTGGGAACATCCTTAGTTGGTGGGGGTTCTTGTGGGAACCTCCTTAGTTGGTGGGGGTTCTTGTGGGAACCTCCTTAGTTGGTGGGGTTCTTGTGGGAACCTCCTTAGTTGGTGGGGGTTCTTGTGGGAACCTCCTTAGTTGGTGGGGGTTCTTGTGGGAACCTCCTTAGTTGGTGGGGGTTCTTGTGGGAACCTCCTTAGTTGGTGGGGGTTCTTGTGGGAACCTCCTTAGTTGGTGGGGGTTCTTGTGGGAACCTCCTTAGTTGGTGGGGGTTCTTGTGGGAACATCCTTAGTTGGTGGGGGTTCTTGTGGGAACCTCCTTAGTTGGTGGGGTTCTTGTGGGAACATCCTTAGTTGGTGGGGGTTCTTGTGGGAACCTCCTTAGTTGGTGGGGTTCTTGTGGGAACCTCCTTAGTTGGTGGGGGTTATTGTGGGAACATCCTTAGTTGGTGGGGGTTCTTGTGGGAACATCCTTAGTTGGTGGGGGTTCTTGTGGGAACCTCCTTAGTTGGTGGGGGTTCTTGTGGGAACCTCCTTAGTTGGTGGGGGTTCTTGTGGGAACCTCCTTAGTTGGTGGGGGTTCTTGTGGGAACCTCCTTAGTTGGTGGGGGTTCTTGTGGGAACCTCCTTAGTTGGTGGGGGTTCTTGTGGGAACCTCCTTAGTTGGTGGGGGTTCTTGTGGGAACATCCTTAGTTGGTGGGGGTTCTTGTGGGAACCTCCTTAGTTGGTGGGGGTTCTTGTGGGAACCTCCTTAGTTGGTGGGGGTTCTTGTGAGAACCTCCTTAGTTGGTGGGGGTTCTTGTGGGAACCTCCTTAGTTGGTGGGGGTTCTTGTGGGAACCTCCTTAGTTGGTGGGGGTTCTTGTGGGAACATCCTTAGTTGGTGGGGGTTCTTGTGGGAACATCCTTAGTTGGTGGGGGTTCTTGTGGGAACATCCTTAGTTGGTGGGGGTTCTTGTGAGAACATCCTTAGTTGGTGGGGGTTCTTGTGGGAACCTCCTTAGTTGGTGGGGGTTCTTGTGGGAACATCCTTAGTTGGTGGGGGTTCTTGTGGGAACATCCTTAGTTGGTGGGGGTTCTTGTGGGAACATCCTTAGTTGGTGGGGGTTCTTGTGGGAACATCCTTAGTTGGTGGGGGTTCTTGTGGGAACCTCCTTAGTTGGTGGGGGTTCTTGTGGGAACCTCCTTAGTTGGTGGGGATTCTTGTGGGAACATCCTTAGTTGGTGGGGGTTCTTGTGGGAACATCCTTAGTTGGTGGGGGTTCTTGTGGGAACCTCCTTAGTTGGTGGGGGTTCTTGGGGAACCTCCTTAGTTGGTGGGGGTTCTTGTGGGAACCTCCTTAGTTGGTGGGGGTTCTTGTGGGAACATCCTTAGTTGGTGGGGGTTCTTGTGGGAACCTCCTTAGTTGGTGGGGATTCTTGTGGGAACCTCCTTAGTTGGTGGGGGTTCTTGTGGGAACATCCTTAGTTGGTGGGGGTTCTTGTGGGAACATCCTTAGTTGGTGGGGGTTCTTGTGGGAACATCCTTAGTTGGTGGGGGTTCTTGTGGGAACATCCTTAGTTGGTGGGGGTTCTTGTGGGAACATCCTTAGTTGGTGGGGGTTCTTGTGGGAACATCCTTAGTTGGTGGGGGTTCTTGTGGGAACATCCTTAGTTGGTGGGGGTTCTTGTGGGAACATCCTTAGTTGGTGGGGGTTCTTGTGGGAACATCCTTAGTTGGTGGGGGTTCTTGTGAGAACATCCTTAGTTGGTGGGGGTTCTTGTGAGAACCTCCTTAGTTGGTGGGGGTTCTTGTGGGAACATCCTTAGTTGGTGGGGGTTCTTGTGGGAACATCCTTAGTTGGTGGGGGTTCTTGTGAGAACCTCCTTAGTTGGTGGGGGTTCTTGTGAGAACATCCTTAGTTGGTGGGGGTTCTTGTGGGAACCTCCTTAGTTGGTGGGGGTTCTTGTGGGAACATCCTTAGTTGGTGGGGGTTCTTGTGGGAACCTCCTTAGTTGGTGGGGGTTCTTGTGGGAACCTCCTTAGTTGGTGGGGGTTCTTGTGGGAACATCCTTAGTTGGTGGGGGTTCTTGGGGGAACATCCTTAGTTGGTGGGGTTTCTTGCAGGAACCTAACTGCCCAACTGAAACATTTGGATTTGAAAGGACAGCAGGTGCAGCCACTTAAACTTAACTTAAACTTAACTTAAATTTAAGGCAAGGTTTGTCCCTTGTATGATCTAAATTGATATTGTTTCATGATGATACCATCTATCTTTATAAAAACAGAAAAGGGTAAGAATATGTAGGCTATAAGAACATGTTGAAGGCTGTATTGGGTGCAGATGACTGAACTTGTCATGACTTCCACTGCAGGTGGCTCCTCTTCCTGTTCGGGCGGCGCTCGGCGGTCTATTAGCTTCCACTGCAGGTGGCTCCACTTCCTGTTCGGGTGGCGCTCGGCGGTCTTCGGCGCCGGTCTACTAGCTGCCACTGAAGGTGGCTCCTCTTCCTGTTCGGTTGGCGCTCGCCGGTCTACTAGCTGCCACTGAAGGTGGCTCCTCTTCCTGTTCGGGTGGCGCTCGCCGGTCTACTAGCTGCCACTGAAGGTGGCTCCTCTTCCTGTTCGGGCGGCGCTCGGCGGTCTATTAGCTTCCACTGCAGGTGGCTCCACTTCCTGTTCGGGCGGCGCTCCTGTTCGGGGGGCGGTCTATTAGCTTCCACTGCAGGTGGCTCCTCTTCCTGTTCGGGCGGCGCTCGGCGGTCTACTAGCTGCCACTGAAGGTGGCTCCTCTTCCTGTTCGGGCGGCGCTCGGCAGTCTACTAGCTGCCACTGAAGGTGGCTCCTCTTCCTGTTCGGGCGGCGCTCGGCGGTCTACTAGCTGCCACTGAAGGTGGCTCCTCTTCCTGTTCGGGCGGCGCTCGGCGGTCGTCGTCGCCGGTCTACTGGCTGCCACCGATCCCCTTTTCCTTTTCTGTTCGTTGTGTCTTAATGGTTGCACCTGTTTCGCATTTGAGATTTGATTCAGGACTATTTAAGCCTGTTAGGCTAGACCTGTTTTTTGTGCGGGCTTGTTTTCTGTTCGTCTAGGTTGGTCGAGTGTCGTGTTCCGTGTCTGTTTGTGCCCAGTTTTGGGTTGGACACTTTTTGATTATCGCCTGTTGTTTTGGGCGTTTATGTTGGATACCGCCATGAAGTTGGGTTTCCCCCATTATCCTCTGCTCTCTGTGGTTAACTCCGCCCCCCCCCCACAGCTCCTGGCTGTGTGACATAACTGCTCACCCTAGTGTCTGTGTCTGCAGGTAAACAGACGAGGAGGCATTCAAAGGTACACTACCTTTCAAAAGTTTGCTGTCACCTAAGAAATGTCCTGTTTTTGAAAGAAAATAACGTTTTAAATAACATTAAAATAACATCAAATTGTTCAGAAATAGAGTGTAGACAGTGTTAATGTTGTAAATGACTACTGTAGCTGGAAACGGCTGATTTTTTACCGGAATATCTACATAGGCGTACAGAGGCCCATTATCAACAACCATCACTCCTGTGTTCCAATGGCACGTTGTGTTTATCATTTTAAAAAGGCTAATTGATCATTAGAAAACCGTTTTACAAGTTATGTTAGCACAGCTGAAAACTGTTGTTCTGATTAAAGAAGCAATAAAACTGGCCTTCTTTAGACTAGTTGAGTATCTGGAGCATCAGCATTTGTGGGTTCGACTACAGGTTAAAAATGGCCAGAAACAAAGACCTTTCTTCTGAAACTCGTCAGTCTATTCTTGGTCTGAGAAATGAAGGCTATTCCATGCGTGAAATTGACAAGAAACTGAAGATCTCGTGCAATGCTGTGTACTACTCCTTTCACAGAACTGCGCAAACTGGCCTTAACCAGAATAGAAAGAGGAGTGGGAGGCCCCGGTGCACAACTTAACGTTGTAAATAATAATAATAATAACAATAAGTAAAAAATGAGTATGGCTGTTGTCGCCAGCCACAAAATACTGTATCTGTGCTAGTCTGTTGCATACTGTATCTGTGCTAGTCTGTTGCATACTGTATCTGTGCTAGTCTGTTGCATACTGTATCTGTGCTAGTCTGTTGCATACTGTATCTGTGCTAGTCTGTTGCATACTGTATCTGTGCTAGTGTGTTGCATAATGTATCTGTGCTAGTGTGTTGCATACTGTATCTGTGCTAGTGTGTTGCATAATGTATCTGTGATAGTCTGTTGCATACTGTATCTGTGCTAGTGTGTTGCATACTGTATCTGTGCTAGTCTGTTGCATACTGTATTTGTGCTAGTCTGTTGCATAATGTATCTGTGCTAGTCTGTTGCATACTGTATCTGTGCTCGTCTGTTGCATACTGTATCTGTCCTAGTCTGTTGCATACTGTATCTGTGCTAGTCTGTTGCATACTGTATCTGTGCTAGTCTGTTGCATACTGTATCTGTGCTAGTCTGTTGCATACTGTATCTGTGCTGGTCTGTTGCATACTGTATCTGTGCTCGTCTGTTGCATACTGTATCTGTGCTAGTCTGTTGCATACTGTATCTGTGCTAGTCTGTTGCATACTGTATCTGTGCTGGTCTGTTGCATACTGTATCTGTGCTCGTCTGTTGCATACTGTATCTGTGCTAGTCTGTTGCATACTGTATCTGTGCTAGTCTGTTGCATACTGTATCTGTGCTAGTCTGTTGCATACTGTATCTGTGCTAGTGTGTTGCATACTGTATCTGTGCTCGTCTGTTGCATACTGTATCTGTGCTAGTCTGTTGCATACTGTATCTGTGCTAGTCTGTTGCATACTGTATTTGTGCTAGTCTGTTGCATAATGTATCTGTGCTAGTCTGTTGCATACTGTATCTGTGCTCGTCTGTTGCATACTGTATCTGTGCTAGTGTGTTGCATACTGTATCTGTGCTAGTCTGTTGCATACTGTACCTGTGCTAGTCTGTTGCATACTGTATCTGTCCTCCTCTGTTGCATACTGTACCTGTGCTAGTCTGTTGCATACTGTACCTGTGCTAGTCTGTTGCATACTGTATCTGTGCTAGTCTGTTGCATACTGTATCTGTGCTAGTCTGTTGCATACTGTATCTGTGCTAGTCTGTTGCATACTGTATCTGTGCTAGTCTGTTGCATACTGTATCTGTGCTAGTGTGTTGCATACTGTATCTGTGCTACTCTGTTGCATACTGTACCTGTGCTAGTCTGTTGCATACTGTACCTGTGCTAGTCTGTTGCATACTGTATCTGTCCTCCTCTGTTGCATACTGTACCTGTGCTAGTCTGTTGCATACTGTACCTGTGCTAGTCTGTTGCATACTGTATCTGTGCTAGTGTGTTGCATACTGTATCTGTGCTAGTGTGTTGCATACTGTATCTGTGCTAGTCTGTTGCATACCGTATCTGTGCTCCGCCCACCTGACCCTCGAGGCAGTCTGTCAGTATGGTAGTAACAGTATCTGTGCTGAGGCAGTCTGTCAGTATGGTAGTAACAGTATCTGTGCTGAGGCAGTCTGTCAGTATGATAGTAACAGTATCTGTGCTGAGGCAGTCTGTCAGTATGGTAGTAACAGTATCTGTGCTGAGGCAGTCTGTCAGTATGGTAGTAACAGTATCTGTGCTGAGGCAGTATGGTAGTAACAGTATCTGTGCTGAGGCAGTCTGTCAGTATGATAGTAACAGTATCTGTGCTGAGGCAGTATGGTAGTAACAGTATCTGTGCTGAGGCAGTCTGTCAGTATGGTAGTAACAGTATCTGTGCTGAGGCAGTCTGTCAGTATGGTAGTAACAGTATCTGTACCCCGTCTGTGTCGTAACTCCACTAAGGAACACAGTCTGGGAGCCTTTCAGTTCGGCACCTGACATGCAGATGTAGGATCTTCATTTGATCACCCTGTTGCAGGAATGCAGGATGCAGTAAATATTTAAAAAGGGTAACAGACTAATGGAGGTCTCTGCTAATAGGTAACAGACTGTCTCTCTGCTAATAGGTAACAGACTAATGGAGGTCTCTGCTAATAGGTAACAGACTGTCTCTCTGCTAATAGGTAACAGACTGTCTCTCTGCTAATAGGTAACAGACTGATGGAGGTCTCTGCTAATAGGTAACAGACTGATGGAGGTCTCTGCTAATAGGTAACAGACTGGGTCTCTGCTAATAGGTAACAGACTAATGGAGGTCTCTGCTAATAGGTAACAGACTAATGGAGGTCTCTGCTAATAGGTAACAGACTGATGGAGGTCTCTCTGCTAATAGGTAACAGACTGATGGAGGTCTCTGCTAATAGGTAACAGACTGATGGAGGTCTCTCTGCTAATAGGTAACAGACTAATGGAGGTCTCTGCTAATAGGTAACAGACTGATGAAGGTCTCTGCTAATAGGTAACAGACTAATGGAGGTCTCTGCTAATAGGTAACAGACTGATGGGGGTCTCTACTAATAGGTAACAGACTAATGGAGGTCTCTGCTAATAGGTAACAGACTAATGGAGGTCTCTGCTAATAGGTAACAGACTGATGGGGGTCTCTACTAATAGGTAACAGACTAATGGAGGTCTCTGCTAATAGGTAACAGACTGTCTCTCTGCTAATAGGTAACAGACTGATGGAGGTCTCTGCTAATAGGTAACAGACTGATGGAGGTCTCTGCTAATAGGTAACAGACTGATGGAGGTCTCTGCTAATAGGTAACAGACTAATGGAGGTCTCTGCTAATAGGTAACAGACTGATGGAGGTCTCTCTGCTAATAGGTAACAGACTGATGGAGGTCTCTGCTAATAGGTAACAGACTGATGGAGGTCTCTGCTAATAGGTAACAGACTGATGGAGGTCTCTCTGCTAATAGGTAACAGACTGATGGAGGTCTCTGCTAATAGGTAACAGACTGATGGAGGTCTCTCTGCTAATAGGTAACAGACTGATGGAGGTCTCTGCTAATAGGTAACAGACTGTCTCTCTGCTAATAGGTAACAGACTGATGGAGGTCTCTGCTAATAGGTAACAGACTGATGGAGGTCTCTCTGCTAATAGGTAACAGACTGATGGAGGTCTCTGCTAATAGGTAACAGACTGATGGATGTCTCTGCTAATAGGTAACAGACTGATGGAGGTCTCTGCTAATAGGTAACAGACTGATGGAGGTCTCTGCTAATAGGTAACAGACTGATGGAGGTCTCTGCTAATAGGTAACAGACTGATGGAGGTCTCTCTGCTAATAGGTAACAGACTGATGGAGGTCTCTCTGCTAATAGGTAACAGACTGATGGAGGTCTCTGCTAATAGGTAACAGACTGATGGAGGTCTCTGCTAATAGGTAACAGACTGATGGAGGTCTCTGCTAATAGGTAACAGACTGATGGGGGTCTCTCTGCTAATAGGTAACAGACTGATGGAGGTCTCTCTGCTAATAGGTAACAGACTGATGGAGGTCTCTCTGCTAATAGGTAACAGACTGATGGGGGTCTCTCTGCTAATAGGTACCAGACTGATGGGGGTCTCTCTGCTAATAGGTACCAGACTGATGGGGGTCTCTGCTAATAGGTAACAGACAGAGGGGAGTCTCTGCTAGTTTCTCTGCTAGTTTCTCTGCTAGTCTCTCTGCTTGTCTCTCTGCTTGTCTCTCTGCTAGTCTCTCTGCTTGTCTCTCTGCTAGTCTCTCTGCTTGTCTCTCTGCTAGTCTCTCTGCTTGTCTCTCTGCTAGTCTCTCTGCTAGTCTCTCTGCTTGTCTCTCTGCTTGTCTCTCTGCTAGTCTCTCTGCTAGTCTCTCTGCTAGTCTCTCTGCTTGTCTCTCTGCTAGTCTCTCTGCTTGTCTCTCTGCTAGTCTCTCTGCTAGTCTCTCTGCTTGTCTCTCTGCTAGTCTCTCTGCTAGTCTCTCTGCTAGTTACCCAGGGTCTTATGTTACATGTTGTTTTGATGGTTAATGACCGATGTCATTAGTGGAAGAGGAAAAGGTCTGCCATTAAGACAAAGCCACATCTGTCGCTAAACAGCTGAGACAGGAAGTCACGGTCTGGCAAATCTCTGCCCTGTAGGAGCTCTCACGCACGCACACACACACACACACACACACACACACACACACACACACACACACACACACACACACACACACACACACACACACACACACACACACACACACACACACACACACACACACACACGCGCGCAAACACACACACACGCACGTACGCGCACGCACACGCACACGCACACACACGCAAACACGCACACACACACACACGCACGTACACGCACACACACGCACGTACGCGCACGCACACGCAAGCACACACACACGCGCAAACACACACACACACGCACGCACGCGCACACACACACACACGCGCAAACACACACACGCGCAAACACACACACACACGCACATACACCTCTGTAGCTCAGTTGGTAGAGCATGGCGCTTGTAACGCCAGGGTAGTGGGTTCGATTCCCGGGACCACCCATACATAGAATGTATGCACACATGACTGTAAGTCGCTTTGGATAAAAGCGTCAGCTAAATGGCATATATTATTATTATTATTATATTACACGCACACACACGCACGCACACGCACACACACACACACACACACACACACACACACACACACACACACACACACACACACACACACACGCACACACACACACACACAGAGAGAGAGAGAGTGTTATGAAGCCTCTAAGTCCTTACCCAGCTCTATACAGAGGAATGTCTATTCCGCCAACCAACAAGGCAGAGATTTTGTAACTACCACATGACCTCATCGTTTGGGTGCGTGCGATGGGCATTGCAGATGGAATACATAGCAGCTCTCTCTGAGGAGGAGGAGGATTTGGGTTATTCCCAAGGTTTTAGCTGTAGTAGAATCTCTGAAATCTCTTTTTTTCCTTCCTACAAAAAGCCTTGATACATATGTCGGTCTAAACTGAAAGTAAGGAAGGCATTTTCCACTTATTACAGAGTCACGCTTCATTTAGCCAGAATGGCAGAAATATGCCGTAATGGGGCATCTGCTCTGCTCATTCCGTCTGCTCTGTCCATTTCAACAGCTTGTCCATAACAGGCTCAGTACAGGCTTTATGCAACACTTTCAGAAATGTAAAGACTACAACTGGAAAGGCAGTTTATGTTTATTTATTAACTGTTATTCTATTGAAATCAATCTTTGCTCAAGAATGAGGATTGTTGTCCTTTCAGGATGTATCTGTAATTGAGGAAAATGATGACATAAATAAAACACAGAGGTTTTCCAACCCAGAGGTTTTCCAACCCAGAGGTTATCCAACCCAGAGGTTATCCAACTCAGAGGTTATCCAACCCAGAGGATATCCAACCCAGAGGTTATCCAACCCAGAGGTTATCCAACCCAGAGGTTATCCAACCCAGAGGTTATCCAACCCAGAGGTTATCCAACCCAGAGGTTATCCAACCCAGAGGTTATCCAACCCAGAGGTTATCCAACCCAGAGGTTATCCAACCCAGAGGTTATCCAACCCAGAGGTTATCCAACCCAGACGTTATCCAACCCAGAGGTTATCCAACCCAGAGGTTATCCAACCCAGAGGTTATCCAACCCAGAGGTTATCCAACCCAGAGGTTATCCAACCCAGACGTTATCCAACCCAGAGGATATCCAACCCAGAGGTTATCCAACCCAGAGGTTATCCAACCCAGAGGTTATCCAACCCAGAGGTTATCCAACCCAGAGGTTATCCAACCCAGAGGTTATCCAACCCAGAGGTTATCCAACCCAGAGGTTATCCAACCCAGAGGTTATCCAACCCAGAGCTATGTACAAAATTAAACGCAACATGCAACAATTTCAAAAAATGTACTGAGTTACAGTTCATATGAGGAAATCAGTCAATTGAAATAAATAAATTAGGCCCTAATCTATGGATTCCACATGACTGGGAATACAGATGTCCATCTGTTGGTCACAGATACCTTAAACAAAATTAGGGGTGTGGATCAGAACACCAGTCAGTATCTGGTGTGACCATTTACCTCATGCAGTGGGACACATCTCCTTCACACAGAGTTGATCAGGCTGTTGATTGTGGTCTGTGGAATGTTGTCCCACTCCTCTTCTTCGGCTGTGTGAGAAGTTCCTGGATATTGGCAGGAACTGGAATACGCTGACATACACGTCGATCCAGAGCATCCCAAACATGCTCAATGGGTGACATGTCTGGTGAGCATGCAGGCCATGGAAGAACTGGGACATTTTCAGCTTCCAGGAATTGTGTACAGATCCTTGCAACATGGGGCCGTGCGTTATCATGCTGAAACATGAGGTGATGGGCGGCGGATGAATGGCATGACATCAGGATCTCGTCACGGTATCTCTGTTCATTCAAATTGCCATCAATAAAATGCAATTGTGTTCGTTGTCTGTAGCTTACGCCTGCCCCATACCATAACCCCACCGCCACCATGGGGCACTCTGTTCACAACGTTGACATCAGCAAACCGCTCGCCCACTGGATGGTCTGCCAAACCATGATTCATCACACTTAAAGATAAAGTGAATCTGAGGCCTGCACCTGACACTAACCCACTAATATAGAAAATGCGCTAGAGGCTACAGTGAGAGACACCAGAACCTTTTTCTTTTTGACAGGAAGTGCAAGATTTATTTTGAATGACTTAAATATGTTTTCACTGGTCATTCCCCAACGTTTTGTTAGGCTATTTGTCTCTAATTAGATACATGCAGCTTCTCTTGTGTCATTATATGTTGCTCTAGAAGACTAAATCAACCATTTCTCACCAGAATAATAGTTGTCATCTCTGTTTCAATTGCAGAGCAAAGACGTTTGGGGACCGGGGGAAAAAATGTATAAACGTTTCAGTGCAAATTTTCCCTAATGACATCAGTTTGACCAGTTGTAAGGAAATAGCATGCTGTGAAAATGACCCAACATGTTTCTGATCAGGTTTCAGGTTTGTTTGTATCCAATATTTGATGTGGTTGAAATACTATCAGCTTTTATGATGATGATAAAGATAGCACCTTTACAGACGGTCCCTAACTGTGATTGAAATACTATCAGCTTTTATGAGTCTGATAAAGACAACACCTTTACAGACGGTCCCTAACTGTGATTGAAATACTATCAGCTTTTATGATGATGATAAAGACAACACCTTTACAGACGGTCCCTAACTGTGATTGAAATACTATCAGCTTTTATGATGCTGATAAAGATAGCACCTTTACAGACGGTCCCTAACTGTGATTGAAATACTATCAGCTTTTATGATGCTGATAAAGATAGCACCTTTACAGACGGTCCCTAACTGTGATTGAAATACTATCAGCTTTTATGATGCTGATAAAGATAGCACCTTTACAGACGGCCCCTAACTGTGATTGAAATAATATCAGCTTTTATGATGCTGATAAAGATAGCACCTTTACAGACGATCCCTAACTGTGATTGAAATACTATCAGCTTTTATGATGCTGATAAAGATAGCACCTTTACAGACGGTCCCTAACTGTGATTGAAATACTATCAGCTTTTATGATGATGATAAAGATAGCACCTTTACAGACGGTCCCTAACTGTGATTGAAATACTATCAGCTTTTATGAGTCTGATAAAGACAACACCTTTACAGACGGTCCCTAACTGTGATTGAAATACTATCAGCTTTTATGATGATGATAAAGATAGCACCTTTACAGATGATCCCTAACTGTGATTGAAATACTATCAGCTTTTATGAGTCTGATAAAGACAACACCTTTACAGACGGTCCCTAACTGTGATTGAAATACTATCAGCTTTTATGATGATGATAAAGATAGCACCTTTACAGACGGTCCCTAACTGTGATTGAAATACTATCAGCTTTTATGATGCTGATAAAGATGGCACCTTTACAGACGGTCCCTAACTGTGATTGAAATACTATCAGCTTTTATGATTATGATAAAGACAACACCTTTACAGACGGTCCCTAACTGTGATTGAAATACTATCAGCTTTTATGATGATGATAAAGATAGCACCTTTACAGATGATCCCTAACTGTGATTGAAATACTATCAGCTTTTATGAGTCTGATAAAGACAACACCTTTACAGATGATCCCTAACTGTGATTGAAATACTATCAGCTTTTATTATGCTGATAAAGATAGCACCTTTACAGACGGCCCCTAACTGTGATTGAAATAATATCAGATTTTATGATGCTGATAAAGATAGCACCTTTACAGACGGTCCCTAACTGTGATTGAAATACTATCAGCTTTTATGATGCTGATAAAGATGGCACCTTTACAGACGGTCCCTAACTGTGATTGAAATACTATCAGCTTTTATGATTATGATAAAGACAACACCTTTACAGACGGTCCCTAACTGTGATTGAAATACTATCAGCTTTTATGATGCTGATAAAGATAGCACCTTTACAGACGGTCCCTAACTGCACATTCACATTCTGTCAAGATGCTGAAAGAAATCATATTTCTCCACTCCTGTTCCCGTGTTAAAACTTGTACCTACATTTAGTGTAGAATTTTAATGCAAGAAATGCTTGACTCTGCAGGAGGTGATATTAAGGCTGAATGAGATGTTACAGACCGACAGTCAGTGTCCACATTTCAGTTTTCATTTATCACATCTGAACAAGTTCCATTGACGTGCCATAGGCCCGTTTCAAATCTCCGTCTTGTGACTGTCGAATAGATATAGCGCCTCACAATCATCACATCATAACATACCCGCTATCATCCTCTTTAACCACGTCACCTAATCTTTCCCAAACATTACTCTTCTGGTCCTCCCATCTCTTTATTTTCTGTCAGTGCAAGAGGCAACACTACAGTCCCTGGTTCGAATTCAGGCTAAATCACATCCGGCTGTGATTGGGAGTCCCATGGGGTGGCACACAATTGGCCCAGCGTCGTCTGTGTTTGGCCGTGGTAGGCCGTCATTGTAATGTAAGAATTTGTTCTTTACTGACTTGCCTAGTTAAATAAAGGTTAAATAAAAATATAATAAAATATTTAAAAAATATTAAACTCTCCGTTTCGCAGTTTTTCTCTTACTGAATTCAACTCTGAGATTGTATCAGAGACAGCTGAGAGTTCTGTACTTCCCAGGGGGAAGATGGAGGTAGACCTGCTGCCCCAGCCAATCAGCAGGGTGTAACGTACTTCCTTAGCGAATCAACAGAGAGTAAGCCAGTACCGTGTGAGAGATACAGAGCCAATCATACAAAGGTTTCGAGACAACTTGATGTTGCATTGATTCAGACTGAAGATATGCAAGGACAAAAACATCTAGAATCGATATGATACATGATACAGTGCTCAACAAAATTAGAAGAACTAGGAACAGCCCACTATCCCACTATCCCACCAGATATACAGCCCACTATCCCACCAGATATACAGCCCACTATCCCACCAGATATACAGCCCACTATCCCACCAGATATACAGCCCACTATCCCACCAGATATACAGCCCACTATCCCACCAGATATACACCCCAGATATACAGCCCACTATCCCACCAGATATACAGCCCACTATCCCACCAGATATACAGCCCACTATCCCACCAGATATACAGCCCACTATCACCAGATATACAGCCCACTATCCCACCAGATATACAGCCCACTATCCCACCAGATATACAACCCACTATCCCACCAGATATACAGCCCACTATCCCACCAGATATACAGCCCACTATCCCACCAGATATACAGCCCACTATCCCACCAGATATACAGCCCACTATCCCACCAGATATACAGCCCACTATCCCACCAGATATACAACCCACTATCCCACCAGATATACAGCCCACTATCCCACCAGATATACAGCCCACTATCCCACCAGATATACAGCCCACTATCCCACCAGATATACAGCCCACTATCCCACCAGATATACACTACCCATATCCCACCAGCCCACTATCCCACCAGATATACAGCCCACTATCCCACCAGATATACAGCCCACTATCCCACCAGATATACAGCCCACTATCCCACCAGATATACAACCCACTATCCCACCAGATATACAGCCCACTATCCCACCACCCACTATACAGATATACAGCCCACTATCCCACCAGATATACAGCCCACTATCCCACCAGATATACAGCCCACTATCCCATACAGATATCCCACAGCCCACTATCCCACCAGATATACAGCCCACTATCCCACCAGATATACAGCCCACTATCCCACCAGATATACAGCCCACTATCCCACCAGATATACAGCCCACTATCCCACCAGATATACAGCCCACTATCCCACCAGATATACAGCCCACTATCCCACCAGATATACAGCCCACTATCCCACTACAGCCCACTCCCACCAGATATACAGCCCACTATCCCACCAGATATACAGCCCACTATCCCACAGATATACAGCCCACTATCCCACCAGATATACAGCCCACTATCCCACCAGATATACAGCCCACTATCCCACCAGATATACAGCCCACTATCCCACCAGATATACAGCCCACTATCCCACCAGATATACAGCCCACTATCCCACCAGATATACAGCCCACTATCCCACCAGATATACAGCCCACTATCCCACCAGATATACAGCCCACTATCCCACCAGATATACACCCCACTATCCCTATCCCAGATATACAGCCCACTATCCCACCAGATACACAGCCCACTATCCCACAGATATACAGCCCACTATCCCACCAGATATACAGCCCACTATCCCACCAGATATACAGCCCACTATCCCACCAGATATACAGCCCACTATCCCACCAGATATACAGCCCACTATCCCACCAGATATACAGCCCACTATCCCCCAGCCCATATACAGATATACAGCCCACTATCCCACCAGATATACAGCCCACTATCCCACCAGATATACAGCCCACTATCCCACCAGATATACAGCCCACTATCCCACTATACAGCCCCACCAGATATACAGCCCACTATCCCACCAGATATACAGCCCACTATCCCACAGATATCCCACTATCCCACCAGATATACAGCCCACTATCCCCAGATATACAGCCCACTATCCCACAGATATCCCACCAGATATACAGCCCACTATCCCACCAGATATACAGCCCACTATCCCACCAGATATACAGCCCACTATCCCACCAGATATCCCACCAGATATACAGCCCACTATCCCACCAGATATACAGCCCACTATCCCACCAGATATACAGCCCACTATCCCACCAGATATACAGCCCACTATCCCACCAGATATACAGCCCACAGCCCACTAGCCCACCACCAGATATACAGCCCACTATCCCACCAGATATACAGCCCACTATCCCACCAGATATACAGCCCACTATCCCACCAGATATACAGCCCACTATCCCACCAGATATACAGCCCTATCCCACCAGATATACAGCCCACTATCCCACCAGATATACAGCCCACTATCCCACCAGATATACAGCCCACTATCCCACCAGATATACAGCCCACTATCCCACCCAGCCCACTAGATATACAGCCCACTATCCCACCAGATATACAGCCCACTATCCCACCAGATATACAGCCCCACTATCCCACCAGATATACAGCCCACTATCCCACCAGATATACAGCCCACTATCCCACCAGATATACAGCCCACTATCCCACCAGATATACAGCCCACTATCCCACCAGATATACAGCCCACTATCCCACCAGATATACAGATATACCCACTATCCCACCAGATATACAGCCCACTATCCCACCAGATATACAGCCCACTATCCCACCAGATATACAGCCCACTATCCCACCAGATATACAGCCCACTATCCCACCAGATATACAGCCCACTATCCCACCAGATATACAGCCCACTATCCCACCAGATATACAGCCCACTATCCCACCAGATATACAGCCCACTATCCCACCAGATATACAGCCCACTATCCCACCAGATATACAGCCCACTATCACACCAGATATACAGCCCACTATCCCACCCAGCCCACTATACAGATATACAGCCCACTATCCCACCAGATATACAGCCCACTATCCCACCAGATATACAGCCCACTATCCCACCAGATATACAGCCCACTATCCCACCAGATATACAGCCCACTATCCCACCAGATATACAGCCCACTATCCCACCAGATATACAGCCCACTATCCCACCAGATATACAGCCCACTATCCCACCAGATATACAGCCCACTATCCCATATACAACCCACTATCCCACCAGCCCACTATCCCACCAGATATACAGCCCACTATCCCCACAGCCCACTATACAGCCCACTATCCCACCAGATATACAGCCCACTATCCCACCAGATATACAGCCCACTATCCCACCAGATATACAGCCCACTATCCCACACAGATATACCCACTATACAGCCCACTATCCCACCAGATATACAGCCCACTATCCCACCAGATATACAGCCCACTATCCCACCAGATATACAGCCCACTATCCCACCAGATATACAGCCCACTATCCCACCAGATATACAGCCCACTATCCCACCAGATATACAGCCCACTATCCCACCAGATATACAGCCCACTATCCCACCAGATATACAGCCCACTATCCCACCAGATATACAGCCCACTATCCCACCAGATATACAGCCCACTATCCCACCAGATATACAGCCCACTATCCCACCAGATATACAGCCCACTATCCCACCAGATATCCCACCAGATACAGCCCACTATCCCACCAGATATACAGCCCACTATCCCACCAGATATACAGCCCACTATCCCACCAGATATACAGCCCACTATCCCACCAGATATACAGCCCACTATCCCACCAGATATACAGCCCACTATCCCACCAGATATACAGCCCACTATCCCACCAGATATACAGCCCACTATCCCCCACAGATATACAGCCCACTATCCCACCAGATATACAGCCCACTATCCCACCAGATATACAGCCCACTATCCCACCAGATATACAGCCCACTATCCCACCAGATATACAGCCCACTATCCCACCAGATATACAGCCCACTATCCCACAGATATACACAGCCCACTATCCCACCAGATATACAGCCCACTATCCCACCAGACTATCCCACCAGCCCACTATCCCACCAGATATACAGCCCATATACAGCCCACTATCCCACCAGATATACAGCCCACTATCCCACCAGATATACAGCCCACTATCCCACTATCCCACCAGATATACAGCCCACTATCCCACCAGATATACAGCCCACTATCCCACCAGATATACAGCCCACTATCCCACCAGATATACAGCCCACTATCCCACCAGATATACAGCCCACTATCCCACCAGATATACAGCCCACTATCCCACCAGATATACAGCCCACTATCCCACTATCCCACCAGATATACAGCCCACTATCCCACCAGATATACAGCCCACTATCCCACTATCCCACCAGATATACAGCCCACTATCCCACCAGATATACAGCCCACTATCCCACTATCCCACCAGATATACAACCCACTATCCCACCAGATATACAGCCCACTATCCCACCAGATATACAGCCCACTATCCCACCAGATATACAACCCACTATCCCACCAGATATACAACCCACTATCCCACCAGATATACAGCCCACTATCCCACCAGATATACAGCCCACTATCCCACTATCCCACCAGATATACAGCCCACTATCCCACCAGATATACAGCCCACTATCCCACCAGATATACAGCCCACTATCACACCAGATATACAGCCCACTATCCCACCAGATATACAGCCCACTATCCCACCAGATATACAGCCCACTATCCCACCAGATATACAGCCCACTATCCCACCAGATATACAGCCCACTATCCCAAGATATACAGCCCACTATCCCACCAGATATACAGCCCACTATCCCCCCAGATATACAGCCCACTATCACACTATCCCACCAGATATACAGCCCACTATCACACCAGATATACAGCCCACTATCCCACCAGATATACAGCCCACTATCCCACCAGATATACAGCCCACTATCCCACCAGATATACAGCCCACTATCACACCAGATATACAGCCCACTATCCCACCAGATATACAGCCCACTATCCCACCAGATATACAACCCACTATCCCACCAGATATACAGCCCACTATCCCACCAGATATACAGCCCACTATCCCACCAGATATACAGCCCACTATCCCACCAGATATACAGCCCACTATCCCACCAGATATACAGCCCACTATCCCACCAGATATACAGCCCACTATCCCACCAGATATACAGCCCACTATCCCACCAGATATACAACCCACTATCCCACCAGATATACAGCCCACTATCCCACCAGATATACAGCCCACTATCCCACCAGATATACAGCCCACTATCCTGGATATACAGATATACAGCCCACTATCCCACCAGATATACAGCCCACTATCCCACCAGATATACAGCCCACTATCCCACCAGATATACAGCCCACTATCCCACCAGATATACAGCCCACTATCCCACCAGATATACAGCCCACTATCCCACCAGATATACAGCCCACTATCCCACCAGATATACAGCCCACTATCCCACTATCCCACCAGATATACAGCCCACTATCCCACCAGATATACAGCCCACTATCCCACCAGATATACAGCCCACTATCCCACCAGATATACAACCCACTATCCCACCAGATATACAGCCCACTATCCCACTATCCCACCAGATATACAGCCCACTATCCCACTATCCCACCAGATATACAACCCACTATCCCACTATCCCACCAGATATACAGCCCACTATCCCACCAGATATACAGTCCACTATCCCACAGATATACAGCCCACTATACAACCCACTATCCCACCAGATATACAGTCCACTATCCCACCAGATATACAGCCCACTATCCCACCAGATATACAGTCCACTATCCCACAGATATACAGCCCACTATCCCACTATCCCACCAGATATACAGTCCACTATCCCACCAGATATACAGCCCACTATCCCACCAGATACACAGCCCACTATCCCACCAGATATACAGCCCACTATCCCACCAGATATACAGCCCACTATCCCACCAGATATACAGCCCACTATCACCAGATATACAGCCCACTATCCCACCAGATATACAGCCCACTATCCCACCAGATATACAGCCCACTATCCCACCAGATATACAGTCCACTATCCCACTATCCCACCAGATATACAGCCCACTATCACACACCAGATATACAGCCCACTATCCCACCAGATATACAGCCCACTATCCCACCAGATATACAGCCCACTATCCCACCAGATATACAGCCACTATCCCACCAGATATACAGCCCACTATACAGCCCACTATCCACCGGATATACAGCCCACTATCCACCAGATATACAGCCCACTATCCCACCAGATATACACCAGATATATACAGCCCACTATCCCCAGATATCCCTACCAGATATACAGTCCACTATCCCACCAGATATACAGCCCACTATCCCCACCAGATATACAGCCCACTATCCCACCAGATATACAGCCCACTATCCCACCAGATATACAGTCCACTATCCCTATCCCACCAGATATACAGCCCACTATCCCACCAGATATACAGCCCACTATCCCACCAGATATACAGCCCACTATCCCACCAGATATACAGCCCACTATCCCACCAGATATACAGCCCACTATCCCACCAGATATACAGCCCACTATCCCACCAGATATACAGCCCACTATCCCACCAGATATACAGCCCACAGATATCCCACCAGATATACAGCCCACTATCCACCAGATATACAGCCCACTATCCCACCAGATATACAGCCCACTATCCCACCAGATATACAGCCCACTATCCCACCAGATATACAGCCCACTATCCCACCAGATATACAGTCCACTATCCCACCAGATATCCCTATCCCACCAGATATACAGCCCACTATCCCACCAGATATACAGCCCACTATCCCACTATCCCACCAGATATACAGCCCACTATCCCACCAGATATACAGCCCACTATCCCACCAGATATACAGCCCACTATCCCACTATCCCACAGATATACAACCCACTATCCCACCAGATATACAGCCCACTATCCCACCAGATATACAGTCACTATCCCACCAGATATACAACCCACTATCCCACCAGATATACAGCCCACTATCCCACCAGATATACAGCCCACTATCACCCAGATATCCCACCAGATATACAGCCCAGCACCAGATATACAACCCACTCCCACCAGATATCCCACTATCCCACCAGATATACAGCCCACTATCCCACCAGATATACAGCCCACTATCCCACCAGATATACAGCCCACTATCCCACCAGATATACAGCCCACTATACAGCCCACTATCCCACCAGATATACAGCCCACTATCCCACCAGATATACAGCCCACTATCCCACCAGATATACAGCCCACTATCCCACCAGATATACAGCCCACTATCCCACCAGATATACAGCCCACTATCCCACAGCCCACTATCCTAGATATACAGCCCACTATCCCACCAGATATACAGCCCACTATCCCACCAGATATACAGCCCACTATCCCACCAGATACACAGCCCACTATCCCACCAGATATACAGCCCCTATCCCACCAGATATACAGCCCACTATCCCACCAGATATACAGCCCACTATCCCACCCAGATATACAGCCCACTATCCCACCACCAGATATACAGCCCACTATCCCACCAGATATACAGCCCACTATCCACTATCCCACCAGATATACAGCCCACTATCCCACCAGATATACAGCCCACTATCCCACCAGATATACAGCCCACTATCCCACCAGATATACAGCCCACTATCCCACCAGATATCCCACTATCCCAGATATACACAGATATCCCACTATCCCACCAGATATACAGCCCACTATCCCACCAGATATACAGCCCACTATCCCACCAGATATACAGCCCACTATCCCACCAGATATACAGCCCACTATCCCACCAGATATACAGCCCACTATCCCAGATATACCAGATATACAGCCCACTATCCCACCAGATATACAGCCCACTATCCCACCAGATATACAGCCCACTATCCCACCAGATATACAGCCCACTATCCCACCAGATATACAACCCACTATCCCACCAGATATACAGCCCACTATCCCACCAGATATACAGCCCACTATCCCACCAGATATACAGCCCACTATCCCACCAGATATACAGCCCACTATCCCACCAGATATACAGCCCACTATCCCACCAGATATACAGCCCACTATCCCACCAGATATACAGCCACACAGATATCCACTACCAGATATACAGCCCACTATCCCACCAGATATACAGCCCACTATCCACCAGATATACAGCCCACTATCCCACCAGATATACAGCCCACTATCCAGCCCACTATCCCACCAGATATACAGCCCACTATCCCACCAGATATACAGCCCACTATCCCACCAGATATACAGCCCACTATCCCACCAGATATACAGCCCACTATCCCACCAGATACAGCCCATCCCACCAGATATATCCTATCCCACCAGATATACAGCCCAATCCCCCGGATATACAGCCCACTATCCCATCAGATATACATCCCACCCCACTATCCCACCAGATATACAACCCATCCCACCAGATATACAGCCCACTATCCCACCAGATATACAGCCCACTATCCCACCAGATATACAGCCCACTATCCCACTATCCCACCAGATATACAGCCCACTATCCCACCAGATATACAGCCCACTATCCCACCAGATATACAGCCCACTATCCCACCAGATATACAGCCCACTATCCCACCAGATATACAGCCCACTATCCCACCAGATATACAGCCCACTATCCCACCAGATATACAGCCCACTATCCCACCAGATATACAGCCCACTATCCCACCAGATATACAGCCCACTATCCCACCAGATATACAGCCCACTATCCCACCAGATATACAACCCACTATCCCACCAGATATACAGCCCACTATCCCACCAGATATACAGCCCACTATCCCACCAGATATACAGCCCACTATCCCACCAGATATACAGCCCACTATCCCACAGATATACAGATATACAGCCCACTATCCCACCAGATATACAGCCCACTATCCCACCAGATATACAGCCCACTATCCCACCAGATATACAGCCCACCCACTATCCCACCAGATATACAGCCCACTATCCCACCAGATATACAGCCCACTATCCCACCAGATATACAGCCCACTATCCCACTATCCCACCAGATACACAGCCCACTATCCCCCCAGATATACAGCCCACTATCCCACCAGATATACAGCCCACTATCCCACCAGATATACAGCCCACTATCCCACAGATATGCAGCCCATCCCACCAGATATACAGCCCACTATCCCCCAGATATACAGCCCACTATCCCACCAGATATACAGCCCACTATCCCACCAGATATACAGCCCACTATCCCACCAGATATACAGCCCACTATCCCACCAGATACACAGCCCACTATCCCACCAGATATACAGCCACATCCCACCAGATATCCCACTATCCCACCAGATATACAGCCCACTATCCCACCAGATATACAGCCCACTATCCCACTATCCCACCAGATATACAGCCCACTATCCACCAGATATACAGCCCACTATCCCAGATATCCCATCCCACCAGATATACAGCCCACTATCCCACCAGATATACAGCCCATACAGCCATCCCACTATCCCACCAGATATACAGCCCACTATCCCACCCAGATATACAACCCACTATCCCACCAGATATACAGCCCACTATCCCACTATCCCACCAGATATACAGCCCACTATCCCACCAGATATACAGCCCACTATCCCACCAGATATACAGCCCACTATCCCACCAGATATACAGCCCACTATCCCACCAGATATACAGCCCACTATCCCACCAGATATACAGCCCACTATCCCACCAGATATACAGCCCACTATCCCACCAGATATACAGCCCACTATCCCACCAGATATACAGCCCACTATCCCACCAGATATACAGCCCACTATCCCACCAGATATACACACTATCCCACAGATATACAGCCCACTATCCCAGATATACAGCCCACTATCCCACCAGATATACAGCCCACTATCCCACCAGATATACAGCCCACTATCCCACCAGATATACAGCCCACTATCCCACCAGATATACAGCCCACTATCCCACCAGATATACAGCCCACTATCCCACCAGATATACAGCCCACTATCCCACCAGATATACAGCCCACTATCAGCCCACCACCAGATATACAGCCCACCCACAGATATACAGCCCACTATCCCACCAGATATACAGCCCACTATCCCACCAGATATACAGCCCACTATCCCACCAGATATACAGCCCACTATCCCACCAGATATACAGCCCACTATCCCACCAGATATACAGCCCACTATCACCAGATATACAGCCCACTATCCCACCAGATATACAGCCCAGCCCACAGATATACAGCCCACCACCAGATATACAGCCCACTATCCCACCAGATATACAGCCCACTATCCCACCAGATATACAACCCACTATCCCACCAGATATACAGCCCACTATCCCACCAGATATACAGCCCACTATCCCACTATCAGCCCACTATCCCACCAGATAGATACTATCCCACCAGAGCCCACTATCCCACCAGATATACAGCCCACTATCCCACCAGATATACAGCCCCACTATACAGCCCACTATCACCAGATATACAGCCCACTATCCCACCAGATATCCCACCAGATATACAGCCCACTATCCCACCAGATATACAGCCCACTATCCCACCAGATATACAACCCACTATCCCACCAGATATACAGCCCACTATCCCACCAGATATACAGCCCACTATCCCACCAGATATACAGCCCACTATCCCACTATCCCACCAGATATACAACCCACTATCCCACCAGATATACAACCCACTATCCCACTATCCCACCAGACATACATCCCACTATCCCACCAGATATACATCCCACTATCCCACCAGATATACAGCCCACTATCCCACCAGATATACAGCCCACTATCCCAGATATCCCACTAGATATACAGCCCACTATCCCACCAGATATACAGCCCACTATCCCACCAGATATACAGCCCACTATCCCACCAGATATACAGCCCACTATCCCACCAGATATACAGCCCACTATCCCACCAGATATACAGCCCACTATCCCACCAGATATACAGCCCACTATCCCACCAGATATACAGCCCACTATCCCACCAGATATACAGCCCACTATCCCACCAGATATACAGCCCACTATCCCACCAGATATACAGCCCACCACTATCCCACCAGATATACAGCCCACTATCCCACCAGATATACAGCCCACTATCCCACTATCCCACCAGATATACAGCCCACTATCCCACCAGATATACAGCCCACTATCCCACTATCCCACCAGATATACAGCCCACTATCCCACCAGATATACAGCCCACTATCCCACCAGATATACAGCCCACTATCCCACCAGATATACAGCCCACTATCCCACCAGATATACAGCCCACTATCCCACCAGATATACAGCCCACTATCCCACCAGATATACAGCCCACTATCCCACCAGATATACAGCCCACTATCCCACCAGATATACAGCCCACTATCCCACCAGATATACAGCCCACTATCCCACCAGATATACAGCCCACTATCCCACCAGATATACAGCCCACTATCCCACCAGATATACAGCCCACTATCCCACTATCCCACCAGATATACAGCCCACTATCCCACCAGATATACAGCCCACTATCCCACCAGATATACAGCCCACTATCCCACCAGATATACAGCCCACTATCCCACCAGATATACAGCCCACTATCCCACCAGATATACAGCCCACTATCCCACCAGATATACAGCCCACTATCCCACCAGATATACAGCCCACTATCCCACCAGATATACAGCCCAGCCAGATATACAGCCCACTATCCCACCAGATATACAGCCCACTATCCCACCAGATATACAGCCCACTATCCCACCAGATATACAGCCCACCAGATATACAGCCCACTATCCCACCAGATATACAGCCCACTATCCCACTATACAGCCCACTATCACCAGATATACAACCCACTATCCCACCAGATATACAGCCCACTATCCCACCAGATATACAGCCCACTATCCCACCAGATATACAGCCCACTATCCCACCAGATATACAGCCCACTATCCCACCAGATATACAGCCCACTATCCCACCAGATATACAGCCCACTATCCCACCAGATATACAGCCCACTATCCCACCAGATATACAGCCCACTATCCCACCAGATATACAGCCCACTATCCCACCAGATATACACCAGATATACAGCCCACTATCCCACCAGATATACAGCCCACTATCCCACCAGATATACAGCCCACTACTATCCCACCAGATATACAGCCCACTATCCCACCAGATATACAGCCCACTATCCCACTATCCCACCAGATATACAGCCCACTATCCCACCAGATATACAGCCCACTATCCCACCAGATATACAGCCCACTATCCCACCAGATATACAGCCCACTATCCCACCAGATATACAGCCCACTATCCCACCAGATATACAGCCCACTATCCCACCAGATATACAGCCCACTATCCCACCAGATATACAGCCCACTATCCCACCAGATATACAGCCCACTATCCCACCAGATATACAGCCCACTATCCCACCAGATATACAGCCCACTATCCCACCAGATATACAGCCCACTATCCCACCAGATATACAGCCCACTATCCCACCAGATATACAGCCCACTATCCCACCAGATATACCTATCCCACCAGATATACAGCCCACTATCCAGATATACAGCCAGATATACATATACACTATCCCCCAGATATACAGCCCACTATCCCACCAGATATACAGCCCACTATCCCACTATCCCTACCAGATATACAGCCCACTATCCCACCAGATATACAGCCCACTATCCCACCAGATCCTATCCCCACCAGATATACAGCCCACTATCCCACCAGATATACAGCCCACTATCCCACCAGATATACAGCCCACTATCCCACCAGATATACAGCCCACTATCCCACCAGATATACAGCCCAGATACTATCCCACCAGATATACAGCCCACTATCCCAGCCCACAGATATACAGCCCACTATCCCACCAGATATACAGCCCACTATCCCACCAGATATACAGCCCACTATCCCACCAGATATACAGCCCACTATCCCACCAGATATACAACCCACCCACTATCCCTATCACACCAGATATACAGCCCACTATCCCACCAGATATACAGCCCACTATCCCACCAGATATACAGCCCACTATCCCCCAGATATACAGCCCACTATCCCACCAGATATACAGCCCACTATCCCACCAGATATACAGCCCACTATCCCACCAGATATACAGCCCACTATCCCACCAGATATACAGCCCACTATATACAGCCCACTATCCCACCAGATATACAGCCCACTATCCCACCAGATATACAGCCCACTATCCCACCAGATATACAGCCCCTATCCCACAGATATCCCACCAGATATACAGCCCACTATCAGCCCACTATCAGCCACCAGATATACAGCCCACTATCCCACCAGATATACAGCCAGATATACAGCCCACTATCCCACCAGATATACAGCCCACTATCCCACAGATATACAGCCCCACCAGATATACAGCCCACTATCCCACCAGATATACAGCCCACTATCCCACCAGATATACAGCCCACTATCCCACCAGATATACAGCCCACTATCCCACCAGATATACAGCCCACTATCCCACCAGATATACAGCCCACTATCCCACCAGATATACAGCCCACTATCCCACCAGATATACAGCCCACTATCCCACCAGATATACAGCCCACTATCCCACTATCCCACCAGATATACAGCCCACTATCCCACCAGATATACAGCCCACTATCCCACCAGATATACAGCCCACTATCCCACTATCCCACCAGATATACAGCCCACTATCCCACCAGATATACAGCCCACTATCCCACCAGATATACAGCCCACTATCCCACCAGATATACAGCCCACTATCCCACCAGATATACAGCCCACTATCCCACCAGATATACAGCCCACTATCCCACCAGATATACAGCCCACTATCCCACCAGATATACAGCCCACTATCCCACTATCCCACCAGATATACAGCCCACTATCCCACTATCCCACCAGATATACAGCCCACTATCCCACCAGATATACAGCCCACTATCCCACCAGATATACAGCCCACTATCCCACCAGATATACAGCCCACTATCCCACCAGATATACAGCCCACTATCCCACTATCCCACCAGATATACAGCCCACTATCCCACTATCCCACCAGATATACAGCCCACTATCCCACCAGATATACAGCCCACTATCCCACCAGATATACAGCCCACTATCCCACCAGATATACAGATCCCACCAGATATACAGCCCACTATCCCACCAGATATACAGCCCACTATCCCACCAGATATACAGCCCACTATCCCACCAGATATACAGCCCACTATCCCACCAGATATACAGCCCACTATCCCACCAGATATACAGCCCACTATCCCACCAGATATACAGCCCACTATCCCACCAGATATACAGCCCACTATCCCACCAGATATACAGCCCACTATCCCACCAGATATACAGCCCACTATCCCACCAGATATACAGCCCACTATCCCACCAGATATACAGCCCACTATCCCACCCAGATATACAGATATACAGCCCACTATCCCACAGATATCACTATCCCACCAGATATACACTATCCCACTATCCCACCAGATATACAGCCCACTATCCCACCAGATATACAGCCCACTATCCCACCAGATATACAGCCCACTATCCCACCAGATATACAGCCCACTATCCCACCAGATATACAGCCCACTATCCCACTACCAGATATACAGCCCACTATCCCACAGATATCCCACCAGATATACAGCCCACTATCCCACCAGATATACAGCCCACTATCCCACCAGATATACAGCCCACTATCCCACCAGATATACAGCCCACTATCCCACTATCCCACCAGATATACAACCCACTAAATCCACCTGCGCCTATTTATGAAAAAGCCATTTTAGTCGATTATAATGAGCTATGACATTTGTGACAAAGAAGTGCTCACCATGACACGTATCTGACTTTAAAACAACCAGGGACATGGGACAAATCCATTAGGTCTTTTCATGAAATAGTGATTGGACATAATCACCAAGACTCACCATGACAGGACCCATCTTCTGCCAGGGTGTATCCCAGAAGGCAGGGAGCGGAGCGGCTTACGACTGGGTAGCTGGGGGCCACGGGGGGGGCTGGAGGGGGTTGGAGAGGGTAGGGTTCTGGTTCTGGGAAGCCCAGGGAGGTGTCTGGGTAGGTGGCCTGGGACCTGCCTGCTCCTCCTCCTTCACCACCTCGGGGGTAGGTAGGCTGGCTGTACAGCCCCCGGGGGATGCAGAGATAGCCTCCGTTCTGGTTCACGCACTGCATGTCCCCTCTGCAGGCGTCTGGTACCGTACGACACTCATCAATGTCTGGCGAGGAAGGGACACCAGTTAAGGACACGAATAGGATAACTTTATTGTTCCAGAGTGGAAAATTATCTTGTAAACAATCTGTCTCCAAAAACACAATGTGTAAAGATGCAGAATGGAAACTGATCAAAACACAGCCTATTGACAGACAGAATGGAAACTGATCAAAACACAGCCTATTGACAGGCAGAATGGAAACTGATCAAAACACAGCCTATTGACAGACAGAATGGAAACTGATCAAAACACAGCCTATTGACAGGCAGAATGGAAACTGATCAAAACACAGCCTATTGACAGGCAGAATGGAAACTGATCAAAACACAGCCTATTGACAGACAGAATGGAAACTGATCAAAACACAGCCTATTGACAGACAGAATGGAAACTGATCAAAACACAGCCTATTGACAGGCAGAATGGAAACTGATCAAAACACAGCCTATTGACAGACAGAATGGAAACTGATCAAAACACAGCCTATTGACAGACAGAATGGAAACTGATCAAAACACAGCCTATTGACAGGCAGAATGGAAACTGATCAAAACACAGCCTATTGACAGACAGAATGGAAACTGATCAAAACACAGCCTATTGACAGACAGAATGGAAACTGATCAAAACACAGCCTATTGACAGACAGAATGGAAACTGATCAAAACACAGCCTATTGACAGACAGAATGGAAACTGATCAAAACACAGCCTATTGACAGACAGAATGGAAACTGATCAAAACACAGCCTATTGACAGACAGAATGGAAACTGATCAAAACACAGCCTATTGACAGACAGAATGGAAACTGATCAAAACACAGCCTATTGACAGACAGAATGGAAACTGATCAAAACACAGCCTATTGACAGACAGAATGGAAACTGATCAAAACACAGCCTATTGACAGACAGAATGGAAACTGATCAAAACACAGCCTATTGACAGACAGAATGGAAACTGATCAAAACACAGCCTATTGACAGACAGAATGGAAACTGTAGGTGTGTGGGGGGGAGGGGAGGGGGGAGGCAGGAGTGATTAAACTCACCAACACATACTCTTGCCCTGCGATCATAGGCGAACCCCTCTGTGCAGGTCTACAGGACGGAATAGGAAAGAGCAGATGGCCAAGAGCCTTATTCAGACAACCAGTGAGTGAAAGCAAAAGCGAACACTACGAAGTCAACTAATTCATCATTACAGTAGAACATTTTGTTGAGCTGCTTTTTTATATATATGCAGTAACTCATGCATTCGTACATTATCTTGTTCATAGTTTATCATTTTCCACTGAAGCTGTAGCCTCCTACTGTCCATCACTACTCACTCTACTCTTTGTAGATGCAGGAATGAATGAAATGTCTGAAGACAGATGGACAGGAGGGCAGACGGACAGACAGATAGGGGGGCAGACGGACAGACAGACAGGAGGGCAGACAGGCAGACAGACAGGAGGGCAGACAGACAGACAGACAGACAGACAGACAGACAGACAGACAGACAGACAGACAGACAGACAGACAGACAGACAGGAGGGCAGACGGACAGACAGACAGGAGGGCAGACAGACAGACAGACAGGCAGACAGACAGGAGGGCAGACAGACAGACAGACAGACAGACAGACAGACAGACAGACAGACAGGCAGGCAGGCAGGCAGGCAGGCAGGCAGGCAGGCAGACAGGAGGGCAGACAGACAGGCAGACAGACAGACAGACAGACAGACAGACAGACAGACAGACAGACAGACAGACAGACAGACAGACAGGAGGTCAGACAGACAGGAGGTCAGACAGACAGACAGACAGACAGACAGACAGACAGACAGGCAGGCAGGCAGGCAGGCAGGCAGGCAGACAGGAGGGCAGACAGGCAGACAGACAGGCAGACAGACAGACAGACAGGCAGGCAGGCAGGAGGTCAGACAGACAGACAGACAGACAGGCAGACAGACAGGCAGACAGACAGGAGGGCAGACAGACAGACAGACAGGCAGGCAGATAGACAGACAGGCAGGCAGAAGGGCAGGCAGACAGACAGACAGACAGACAGACAGACAGACAGACAGACAGACAGACAGACAGACAGACAGACAGACAGACATCTCAAGAAATACCATGATAAATAAATGCATGAGTTAGTTACCTGGCCATATCCGGAGTGGATTCTACATAATGCCAACACCACAACTGTCAACATTCTGAAAAGATAAGAGGTTTATTTGTCAGAAATATACTTAATTCCACAAGGCATAATCTCAATATTGTATTATTCAAATGGGACAAATATATATATATATAAACAGCCTTTAGCATATATATAGGCTAAAGGCTGTTTTAAAGGGACCAGGATATATCAACCACTGCATATACCAGAGTAAGATTATATTGGTGACATAAAACTCAAATCTATGACTCTGTTTTACAACAAAACGTGAAACAACTTTTGTCACAACTATTTCACAACCCAACATCAGTCACTAACCTTGCGCAAGTCCAGACATTCAAGCCACGTATGTCCCAAAACATGGTCTATTTGGATCCTGCCGATTTAACTCAGACGACCCGTGGATACTTTGGAGCAAGAAAGGTTTTAAACACTTTGCTACCGTTGTGGAGTCAAAAATCCAATGCGCATGTGGTGGGCTACTCTCGCCAGTCACACCGCCCAGACTACGTGAAAAAACCTCAACCAGGATTTGATAAACGGCCAGCAAGTCGACCGGAGCCTTGATATATGCCTCACCTTACGGGGAATGTCTTTTTTTTAAAAACCGGTCTGGTCTATTTCCCCCGTCTCTCTAAACTGTACAGATAGTTTAGCAATGCAAATGACCGAGACAGGTCCTCGAGCACTTCTGACAACAGCTGGATTCAATCAAAGAGAGACAGCCCCCTCGAACCACCGCAGGAGGGGAGAGGGAGAAATGCCCCAGATGGGATATCAGAGGGCGCATTAATCCAGAGTGTGGGCCTGCTTGAAAATATACTTACAATTATTGAAGAGCAGATCAACAGGACATGATTCTACAATGGGACTCTGAAGGCATGCACAGTTCTGTTCTGTTACATTCTGTTGTTCTGTTCTATTCTGATTCTACAGCAAAGTGATTTTTTTATCTTATTTTATAATCTATTCACTTGTTCTGATTGTGTATTGAAATGTAAAGGCTTGCCTCGGTCTGGGCCTGAGTCTCTGGGCTTTCACCACAGACCTACATGTAAAGGCTTGCCTCGGTCTGGGCCTGAGTCTCTGGGCTATCACCACAGGCCAACATGGTAGTGTGTGTTCAGGAAACACAGTTGAGTCTCACCCATCAACACAACACCATTCACTGTCACAACACCATTCACTGTTACAACACCATTCACTGTTACAACACCATTCACTGTTACAACACCATTCACTGTTACAACACCATTCACTGTTACAACACCATTCACTGTTACAACACCATTCACTGTTACAACACCATTCACTGTTACAACACCATTCACTGTTACAACACCATTCACTGGTACAACACCATTCACTGTTACAACACCATTCACTGTTACAACACCATTCACTGTTACAACACCATTCACTGTTACAACACCATTCACTGTTACAACACCATTCACTGTTACAACACCATTCACTGTTACAACACCATTCACTGTCACACAGTCACAACACCATTCACTGTTACAACACCATTCACTGTTACAACACCATTCACTGTTACAACACCATTCACTGTTACAACACCATTCACTGTTACAACACCATTCACTGTTACAACACCATTCACTGTTACAACACCATTCACTGTTACAACACCATTCACTGTTACAACACCATTCACTGTTACAACACCATTCACTGTTACAACACCATTCACTGTTACAACACCATTCACTGTTACAACACCATTCACTGTTACAACACCATTCACTGTTATTCAGTCACAACACCATTCACTGTTACAACACCATTCACTGTTACAACACCATTCACTGTTACAACACCATTCACTGTTACAACACCATTCACTGTTACAACACCATTCACTGTTACAACACCATTCACTGTTACAACACCATTCACTGTTACAACACCATTCACTGTTACAACACCATTCACTGTTACAACACCATTCACTGTCACAACACCATTCACTGTTACAACACCATTCACTGTTACAACACCATTCACTGTTACAACACCATTCACTGTCACAACACCATTCACTGTTACAACACCATTCACTGTTACAACACCATTCACTGTTACAACACCATTCACTGTTACAACACCATTCACTGTTACAACACCATTCACTGTTACAACACCATTCACTGTTACAACACCATTCACTGTTACAACACCATTCACTGTTACAACACCATTCACTGTTACAACACCATTCACTGTTACAACACCATTCACTGTTACAACACCATTCACTGTTACAACACCATTCACTGTTACAACACCATTCACTGTTACAACACCATTCACTGTCACAACACCATTCACTGTCACAACACCATTCACTGTTACAACACCATTCACTGTTACTCAGTCAAAACACCATTCACTGTTACAACACCATTCAATGTTACAACACCATTCACTGTTACTCAGTCACAACACCATTCACTGTTACAACACCATTCACTGTTACTCAGTCACAACACCATTCACTGTCACAACCATTCACTGTTTCAGTCACAACACCATTCACTGTTACAACACCATTCACTGTTACAACACCATTCACTGTTACAACACCATTCACTGTTACAACACCATTCACTGTTACAACACCATTCACTGTTACAACACCATTCACTGTCACAACACCATTCACTGTTACAACACCATTCACTGGTACAACACCATTCACTGTTACAACACCATTCACTGTTACAACACCATTCACTGTTACTCAGTCACAACACCATTCACTGTTACTCAGTCACCATTCACTGTTACAACACCATTCACTGTCACAACACCATTCACTGTTACTCAGTCACAACACCATTCACTGTCACAACACCATTCACTGTTACTCAGTCACAACACCATTCACTGTTACTCAGTCACAACACCATTCACTGTCACAACACCATTCACTGTTACAACACCATTCACTGGTACAACACCATTCACTGTTACTCAGTCACAACACCATTCACTGTTACAACACCATTCACTGTTACAACACCATTCACTGTTACAACACCATTCACTGTTACTCAGTCACAACACCATTCACTGTCACAACACCATTCACTGTTACTCAGTCACAACACCATTCACTGTTACAACACACCATTCACTGTTACAACACCATTCACTGTTACAACACCATTCACTGTCACAACACCATTCACTGTTACAACACCATTCACTGTTACAACACCATTCACTGGTACAACACCATTCACTGTTACAACACCATTCACTGGTACAACACCATTCACTGTTACAACACCATTCACTGTTACAACACCATTCACTGTTACAACACCATTCACTGTTACAACACCATTCACTGTCACAACACCATTCACTGTTACAACACCATTCACTGTCACAACACCATTCACTGTTACAACACCATTCACTGTCACAACACCATTCACTGTTACAACACCATTCACTGTTACAACACCATTCACTGTTACAACACCATTCACTGTCACAACACCATTCACTGTTACAACACCATTCACTGTTACAACACCATTCACTGTTACAACACCATTCACTGTTACAACACCATTCACACAACACCATTCACTGTCACAACACCATTCACTGTTACAACACCATTCACTGTTACAACACCATTCACTGTCACAACACCATTCACTGTTACAACACCATTCACTGTTACAACACCATTCACTGTTACAACACCATTCACTGTTACAACACCATTCACTGTTACAACACCATTCACTGTTACAACACCATTCACTGTTACAACACCATTCACTGTTACAACACCATTCACTGTTACAACACCATTCACTGTTACAACACCATTCACTGTCACATTCACACCATTCACTGTTACTCAGTTACAACACCATTCACTGTCACAACACCATTCACTGTCACAACACCATTCACTGTCACAACACCATTCACTGTTACTCAGTCACAACACCATTCACTGTTACAACACCATTCACTGTTACTCAGTCACAACACCATTCACTGTCACAACACCATTCACTGTTACTCAGTCACAACACCATTCACTGTTACAACACCATTCACTGTTACAACACCATTCACTGTTACAACACCATTCATTGTTACAACACCATTCACTGTTACAACACCATTCACTGTTACAACACCATTCACTGTTACAACACCATTCACTGTTACAACACCATTCACTGTTACAACACCATTCACTGTCACAACACCATTCACTGTTACTCAGTCACAACACCATTCACTGTTACTCAGTCACAACACCATTCACTGTCACAACACCATTCACTGTTACAACACCATTCACTGTTACAACACCATTCACTGTCACAACACCATTCACTGTTACTCAGTCACAACACCATTCACTGTTACTCAGTCACAACACCATTCACTGTCACAACACCATTCACTGTTACAACACCATTCACTGTTACAACACCATTCACTGTTACAACACCATTCACTGTTACAACACCATTCACTGTTACAACACCATTCACTGTTACAACACCATTCACTGTTACAACACCATTCACTGTTACAACACCATTCACTGTTACAACACCATTCACTGTCACAACACCATTCACTGTTACTCAGTCACAACACCATTCACTGTTACTCAGTCACAACACCATTCACTGTCACAACACCATTCACTGTTACAACACCATTCACTGTTACAACACCATTCACTGTCACAACACCATTCACTGTTACTCAGTCACAACACCATTCACTGTTACTCAGTCACAACACCATTCACTGTCACAACACCATTCACTGTTTACAACACCATTCACTGTTACAACACCATTCACTGTTACAACACCATTCACTGTTACAACACCATTCACTGTTACAACACCATTCACTGTTACACCACCATTCACTGTTACAACACCATTCAATGTTACAACACCATTCACTGGTACAACACCATTCACTGTCACAACACCATTCACTGTTACAACACCATTCACTGTTACAACACTATTCACTGTTACAACACCATTCACTGTCACAACACCATTCACTGTTACAACACCATTCACTGTTACAACACTATTCACTGTTACAACACCATTCACTGTTACAACACCATTCACTGTTACAACACCATTCACTGTTACAACACCATTCACTGTTACAACACCATTCACTGTTACAACACCATTCACTGTTACAACACCATTCACTGTCACAACACCATTCACTGTTACAACACCATTCACTGTCACAACACCATTCACTGTTACAACACCATTCACTGTTACAACACCATTCACTGTTACAACACCATTCACTGTTACAACACCATTCACTGTTACAACACCATTCACTGTTACAACACCATTCACTGTTACAACACCATTCACTGTTACAACACCATTCACTGTTACAACACCATTCACTGTTACAACACCATTCACTGTTACTCAGTCACAACACCATTCACTGTTACTCAGTCACCATTCACTGTTACAACACCATTCACTGTCACAACACCATTCACTGTTACTCAGTCACAACACCATTCACTGTCACAACACCATTCACTGAAGAGGTTTGTATGTATTTCTGTGTGTGGAGTAAAGGTGATTTTACTGCTTTTTTGCCTCTAGTTGCAGACATGCTGGTAGAAATGAGGTAAGATGGATTTCAGTTTTTCTGCATTAAAACCACAGAGGAGCTTCAGGATAAGCGTGTTCTTGTTTGCTTCTGCATCTATACAGCTTGTTGAGTGCGGTCTTAGTTTGTGGTGGTAAAAATATAGATGAACTCTCTTGGTAAATAGTCGACAGCTTCTCATGAGGTATTCAAACGCAGGCAAAACCTTAAGACTTCCTTAATACTTGTTGAAGTAAATCTCTTAATCCAAACAGACGTTAGTGATTCTGATGTCCGGAAAGCTCTTTTCGGTTCTTTTTGGAAAAGATGTCGGAAAACATTATGTACCAGAACAGATCAGCGCAAAATAGCAGAATTGGTCAGGAGCCTGTAAAACAGCTCTAACTTCCTGTTTGCGTTTTTGCTTGTAAGCAGGAATCATGAGGATATGGCAGAATTGGTCTGTAAAACAGCTCTAACTTCCTGTTTGCGTTTTTGCTTGTAAGCAGGAATCATGAGGATATGGCAGAATTGGTCAGGAGTAAAACAGCTGTCCCTTCACAACACTTGACTTTTTTTCCCACTTTTTCTCAATTTAAAATTCATTAAATTTAGATTTTTTATTTTTTTGGTCACTGGCCTACTACACACAATAACCCATAATGTTAAAGTGGAATTATATATTTCACAGAATATTTACAAATTCGTTAAAAATGAAAAGCTGAATTGAATCAATAAGTATTCAACCCCCTTTGTTGTTGTTTGTTATGGCCTAAATAAGTTCAGGAGTAAACAAAAAAAAAGCTAAAACATGTCACATAATTGCATGGACAATGTGTACAATAATAGTGGTCAACGTGATGGTTAAATAAATGACTACCTCGTACAATTATCTGTAGGGTCCCCTCAGTCCAGCAGTGAATTTCAAACACAGACTCAACCACAAAGACCAAGGAGGGTTTTCCAATGCCTCGCAAAGAAGGGAACCGAGATGGGTAAAACATCAAAAAGCAGACATTGAATATCCCTTTGATCCTGGTGAAGTTATTAATTACACTTTGGATGGTGTATCAATACACCCAGTCACTACAACGATGCAGGCGTCCCTCCTAACTCAGTTGCCAGAGAGGAAGGAAACCGCTCAGGAATTTAACCATGAGGCCAATGGTGACTTTAAAACAGTTACAGAGTCCCCTGTAACTATTCCCCAGGTCGTTGCTGTAAATAAGAATGTGTTCTCAGTCAACTTACCTGGTAAAAAATGGGTTAAAAAAACTATATTAAAAAAATATAATAATAGGTGTGACAGAAAACTGAGGATGGATCAACATTGTATTGACTCCACAACACTAACCTCACTGATTTGAGTGAAAAGAAGGAAGCCTGGCCAGAATACAAATATTCCAAAACATGCATCCTGTTTCTCACGTCACCCCGCTCCTCCGCTCTCTCCACTGGCTTCCAGTTGAAGCTCGCATCCGCTACAAGACCATGGTGCTTGCCTACGGAGCTGTGAGGGGAACGGCACCTCAGTGCCTCCAGGCTCTGATCAGGCCCTACACCCAAACAAGGGCACTGCGTTCATCCACCTCTGGCCTGCTCGCCTCCCTACCACTGAGGAAGTACAGTTCCCGCTCAGCCCAGTCAAAACTGTTCGCTGCTCTGGCCCCCCAATGGTGGAACAAACTCCCTCACGACGCCATGACAGCGGAGTCAATCACCACCTTCCGGAGACACCTGAATACCCACCTCTTTAAGGAATACCTAGGATAGGGTAAGTAATCCTTCTCACCCCCCCCTTTAAGATTTAGATGCACTATTGTAAAGTGGCTGTTCTACTGGATGTCATAAGGTGAATGCACCAATTTGTAAGTCGCTCTGGATAAGAGCGTCTGCTAAATGACTTAAATGTAAATGTAAATGTAAATGTATTTAGGACAATTCTTTTTCTTTAGGACAATTTGAGTGAAAAGAAGGAAGCCTGGCCAGAATACAAATATTCTGAAACATGCATCCTGTTTGCAACGAGTCACTAAAGGAATACTGCAAAAAATGTGGCAAAGCCATTCACTTTTTGTCCTGAATACAAAGTGCTATGTTGGGGGAATTTCAATACAACACATTACTGAGAAACACTCTCCATATTTTTCAAGCATAGTGGTGGCTGCATCATGTTATGAGTATGCTTGTAATCGATAAGGACTGGAGAGTTTTTCAGGATAAAAAAATAAACAGAATGGAGCTAAGTATAGGCTAAATCCTAGAGGAAAACCTGGTTGAGTTTGCTTTCCACCAGACACTGAGATTAATTCACCTTTCAGCAGGACAGTAACCTAAAACACAAGGCCAAATATACACTGAAGTTGCTTACCAAGAAGACAGTGAATGTTCCTGAGTGGCCGAGTTACAGTTTTGTCTTAAATCTACGGCAAGGCGTGAAAATCGTTGTCTAGCAATGATCAACAACCAACTTGACAGAGCTTGAAGAATTTTGAAAAGAATAATGTGCAAATATTGCACAATCCAGGTGTGGAAAGCTCTTAGAGACTCACCCAGAAAGACTCACAGCTGTAATCACTCTTAGAGACTCACCCAGAAAGACTCACAGCTGTAATCACTCTTAGAGACTCACCCAGAAAGACTCAAAGCTCTTAGAGACTCACCCAGAAAGACTCACAGCTGAAAACACTCTTAGAGACTTACCCAGAAAGACTCACAGCTGTAATCACTCTTAGAGACTCACCCAGAAAGACTCACAGCTGTAATCGCTCTTAGAGACTCACCCAGAAAGACTCACAGCTGTAAACACTCTTAGAGACTTACCCAGAAAGACTCACAGCTGTAAACACTCTTAGAGACTTACCCAGAAAGACTCACAGCTGTAAACACTCTTAGAGACTTACCCAGAAAGACTCACAGCTGTAAACACTCTTAGAGACTTACCCAGAGACTCACAGCTGTAAACACTCTTAGAGACTCACCCAGAGACTCACAGCTGTAAACACTCTTAGAGACTTACCCAGAGACTCACAGCTGTAAACACTACCAAAGGTGCTTATATGGATGAGAAAACGAAATTAAAAGATATTTAATCTGTTTTGATAGATTTGTGTGTGTGTGTGTGTGTGTGTGTGTGTGTGTGTGTGTGTGTGTGTGTGTGTGTGTGTGTGTGTGTGTGTGTGTGTGTGTGTGTGTGTGTGTGTGTGTGTGTGTGTGTGTGTGTCTGTGAGTGTGTGTAGGTCTGTGAGCGTGTGTGTGTAGGTCTGTGCGTGTGTGTGTGTGTAGGCCTGTGTGTGTTAGTCAGGGCAAGAGAGAGAGAGATGTTAACCCACCCAGGGATATAGGTTATGGCTCTACACTGAGTTAAAATTACATATTGACACTTGTAAAGTCTTAGGGGTGCTCACGTTGATATCTTCTGTAAGGGCTCACGTTGATATCTTCTGCAAGGGCTCACGTTGATATCTTCTGTAAGGGCTCACGGTTGATATCTTCTGTAAGGGCTCACCGTTGATATCTTCTGTAAGGGCTCACGTTGATATCTTCTGTAAGGGCTCACGTTGATATCTTCTGTAAGGGCTCACGTTGATATCTTCTGTAAGGGCTCACGTTGATATCTTCTGTAAGGGCTCACGTTGATATCTTCTGTAAGGGCTCACGGTTGATATCTTCTGTAAGGTCTCACGTTGATATCTTCTGTAAGGGCTCACGGTTGATATCTTCTGTAAGGGCTCACGGTTGATATCTTCTGTAAGGGCTCACGTTGATATCTTCTGTAAGGGCTCACGGTTGATATCTTCTGTAAGGGCTCACCGTTGATATCTTCTGTAAGGGCTCACGTTGTTATCTTCTGTAAGGGCTCCCGTTGTTATCTTCTGTAAGGGCTCACGTTGATATCTTCTGTAAGGGCTCACGGTTGATATCTTCTGTAAGGGCTCACGGTTGATATCTTCTGTAAGGGCTCACGGTTGATATCTTCTGTAAGGGCTCACGTTGATATCTTCTGTAAGGGCTCACGGTTGATATCTTCTGTAAGGGCTCACCGTTGATATCTTCTGTAAGGGCTCACGTTGATATCTTCTGTAAGGGCTCACGTTGATATCTTCTGTAAGGGCTCACGTTGATATCTTCTGTAAGGGCTCACGTTGATATCTTCTGTAAGGGCTCACGTTGATATCTTCTGTAAGGGCTCACGGTTGATATCTTCTGTAAGGGCTCACGGTTGATATCTTCTGTAAGGGCTCACCGTTGATATTTTAAATTCTACAATTCAAACCCTCACATATGCAGGGACAGACAGAGTTGGAGAAGAGCAGTGAGCACTGGACTCTCAGGGGACAGAAACACATTATCACTAGGCCTAAGGGGGTCTATTCGTCTGGGAGGTGGATTGGGGGGGGTCACTGATCAATAGGCTCAGTGGTAAATGTCAACCAGGGAAGAATATATTTTTCTTCAGGGGATCTAAAGATGCCTACAGAAATGGGTGATGTGTCAAAAACACTGTTAGCAAGAGGCGGGGAAGCTAAGAATCCTAGGATCACTCTACACTGACGACCTGAACTACAAAACTAAACACATTAAGAAATGCTGGGAAGCTGTAATGGAAGGAGGAGAGGGATTTGTAGGGGGGAGGGGACTTCCCCACTGAGGCCCATTCTGAAAACAGGGTTGGTTTTGTGGAACATTTAAAGTTGTAAACACAGTGGAACATTTCAATCGTATGAAGGAGACATGAGAGCCAAGGAGAAAAGGAGAGATGGAGAGATGAGAGCCAAGGAGAAAAGGAGAGATGGAGAGATGAGAGCCAAGGAGAGATGGAGAGATGAGAGCCAAGGAGAGATGGAGAGATGAGAGCCAAGGAGAGATGGAGAGATGAGAGCCAAGGAGAGATGGAGAGATGAGAGCCAAGGAGAAAAGGAGAGATGGAGAGATGAGAGCCAAGGAGAAAAGGAGAGATGAGAGCCAAGGAGAAAAGGAGAGATGAGAGCCAAGGAGGGATGGAGAGATGAGAGCCAAGGAGAAAAGGAGAGATGGAGAGATGAGAGCCAAGGAGAAAAGGAGAGATGAGAGCCAAGGAGAAAAGGAGAGATGAGAGCCAAGGAGGGATGGAGAGATGAGAGCCAAGGAGAGAAGGAGAGATGAGAGCCAAGGAGAGATGAGAGCCAAGGTGAAAAGGAGAGATGAGAGCCAAGGGAGAGATGAGAGCCAAGGTGAAAAGGAGAGATGAGAGCCAAGGAGAAAAGGAGAGGTGAGAGCCAAGGAGAAAAGGAGAGGTGAGAGCCAAGGTGAAAGGAGAGATGAGAGATGAGAGCCAAGGAGAAAAGGAGAGATGAGAGATGAGAGCCGATGAGAGCCAAGGAGAGATGGAGAGATGAGAGATGAGAGCCAAGGAGAGAAGGAGAGATGAGAGCCAAGGAGAGATGGAGAGATGAGAGCCAAGGAGAAAAGGAGAGATGAGAGCCAAGGAGAAAAGGAGAGATGAGAGCCAAGGAGAGATGAGAGATGAGAGCCAAGGAGAGATGGAGAGATGAGAGCCAAGGAGAAAAGGAGAGATGGAGAGATGAGAGATGAGAGCCAAGGTGAAAAGGAGAGATGAGAGCCAAGGAGAGATGGAGAGATGAGAGCCAAGGAGAGATGGAGAGATGAGAGCCAAGGAGAGATGGAGAGATGAGAGCCAAGGAGAAAAGGAGAGATGAGAGCCAAGGAGAAAAGGAGAGATGAGAGCCAAGGAGAAAAGGAGAGATGAGAGCCAAGGAGAAAAGGAGAGATGAGAGCCAAGGAGAGATGGAGATGAGAGCCAAGATGAGAGATGAGAGCCAAGGAGAAAAGGAGAGATGAGAGCCAAGGAGAAAAGGAGAGATGAGAGCCAAGGTGAAAAGGAGAGATGAGAGCCAAGGAGAGATGGAGAGATGAGAGCCAAGGAGAAAAGGAGAGATGAGAGCCAAGGTGAAAAGGAGAGATGAGAGAGATGAGAGCCAAGGTGAAAAGGAGAGATGAGAGATGAGAGCCAAGGAGAGATGAGAGATGAGAGCCAAGGAGAAAAGGAGAGATGGAGAGATGAGAGCCAAGGAGAAAAGGAGAGATGAGAGCCAAGGAGAAAAGGAGAGATGAGAGATGAGAGCCAAGGAGAGATGAGAGCCAAGGTGAAAAGGAGAGATGAGAGCCAAGGGAGAGATGTAGAGGTGAGAGCCAAGGAGAAAAGGAGAGATGAGAGCCAAGGAGAGATGAGAGATGAGAGCCAAGGAGAGATGAGAGCCAAGATGAAAAGGAGAGATGAGAGCCAAGGAGAAAAGGAGAGATGAGAGATGAGAGCCAAGGAGAAAAGGAGAGATGAGAGCCAAGGAGAAAAGGAGAGATGAGAGCCAAGGAGAAAAGGAGAGATGAGAGCCAAGGTGAAAAGGAGAGATGAGAGCCAAGGAGAAAGGAGAGATGAGAGCCAAGGAGAAAAGGAGAGATGAGAGCCAAGGAGAAAAGGAGAGATGAGAGCCAAGGAGAGAAGGAGAGATGAGAGCCAAGGAGAGATGAGAGCCAAGGAGAAAAGGAGAGATGAGAGCCAAGGAGAGAAGGAGAGATGAGAGCCAAGGAGAGATGGAGAGATGAGAGATGAGAGCCAAGGAGAAAATGAGAGATGAGAAAGTGAGAGAAGGAGAGATGAGAGCCAAGGAGAGAAGGAGAGAGATGAGAGCCAAGGAGAGATGAGAGCCAAGGAGAGAAGGAGAGATGAGAGCCAAAGAGAAGGAGAGATGGAGAGATGAGGAGGAGAGATGGAGAGCCAAGGAGAGAGGAGAGGAGAGATGAGAGCCAAGGAGAGAAGGAGAGATGAGAGCCAAGGAGAGAGGAGAGATGAGAGCCAAGGAGAGATGAGAGATGAGAGCCAAGGAGAGAAGGAGAGATGAGAGCCAAGGAGAGAAGGAGAGATGAGAGCCAAGGAGAGAAGGAGAGATGAGAGCCAAGGAGAGAAGGAGAGATGAGAGCCAAGGAGAAATGGAGAGATGAGAGATGAGAGCCAAGGAGAGAAGGAGAGATGAGAGCCAAGGAGAGATGAGATGAGAGATGAGAGCCAAGGAGAGAAGGAGAGATGAGAGCCAAGGAGAAAATGAGAGATGAGAGCCAAGGAGAAAAGGAGAGATGAGAGATGAGAGCCAAGAGATGAGATGAGAGCCAAGGAGAGAAGGAGAGATGAGAGCCAAGGAGAAGGAGATGAGAGATGAGAGCCAAGGAGAAAAGAT
Organism: Oncorhynchus keta; assembly: GCF_023373465.1. Lineage (NCBI taxonomy): Eukaryota > Metazoa > Chordata > Actinopteri > Salmoniformes > Salmonidae > Oncorhynchus > Oncorhynchus keta. Next base: position 790,179 of record NC_068449.1, read on the forward strand.
GAGAGATGAAAAGGAGAGATGAAAGAGGAGAGAGAGAGATGAGAGCCCAGGAGAGAGAAAAGGAGAGATGAGAGCCAAGGAGAGATGAGAGATGAGAGCCAAGGAGGAGAGATGAGAGATGAGAGCCAAGGAGAGATGAGAGATGAGAGCCAAGGAGAGGAGAGAGGAGAGATGAGAGCCAAGGAGAGGAGAGATGAGAGCCAAGGAGAGATGAGAGGAGAAAAGGAGAGATGAGAGCCAAGGAGAGATGAGAGATGAGAGCCAAGAGAGATGAGAGCCATGAGAGAGGAGATGAGAGCCAAGGAGAGATGAGAGATGAGAGCCAAAGGAGAGATGAGAGCCAAGGAGAGATGAGAGATGAGAGCCAAGGAGAAAAGGAGAGATGAGAGCCAAGGAGAAAAGGAGAGAAGGAGAGATGAGAGCCAATGAGAGATGAGAGAGAGATGAGAGCCAAGGAGAAAAGGAGAGATGAGAGCCAAGGAGAGAAGGAGAGATGAGAGCCAAGGAGAGAGGAGAGATGAGAGCCAAGGAGAAAAGGAGAGATGAGAGCCAAGGAGAAAAGGAGAGATGAGAGCCAAGGAGAGATGAGAGCCAAGGAGAAAAGGAGAGATGAGAGCCAAGGAGAAAAGGAGAGATGAGAGCCAAGGAGAGAGATGAGAGAGATGAGAGCCAAGGAGAGAAGGAGAGATGAGAGCCAAGGAGAGAAGGAGAGATGAGAGCCAAGGAGAAAAGGAGAGATGAGAGCCAAGGAGAGAGATGGAGAGATGAGAGCCAAGGAGAAAGGAGAGATGAGAGCCAAGGAGAGAAGATGAGAGATGAGAGCCAAGGAGAGATGAGAGATGGAGAGAGAGAGGAGAGATGTAGAGATGAGAGCCAAGGAGAGATGAGAGCCAAGGAGAGATGAGAGATGAGAGCCAAGGAGAGAGGAGAGATGAGAGCCAGGAGAGATGATGAGAGAGATGAGAGCCAAGATGAGAGATGAGAGCCAAGGAGAGAAGGAGAGATGAGAGCCAAGGAGAATGGAGAGATGAGAGCCAAGGAGAATGGAGAGATGAGAGCCAAGGAGAAAAGGAGAGATGGAGAGATGGAGAGATGAGAGCCAAGAGATGAGAGCCAAGGAGAGAGGAGAGATGAGAGAGGAGAGATGGAGAGATGAGAGCCAAGGAGAAGAGAGGAGAGATGAGAGCCAAGGAGAAAAGGAGAGATGAGAGCCAAGGAGAAAAGGAGAGATGAGAGATGAGAGCCAAGGTGAAAAGGAGAGATGAGAGCCAAGGAGAAAAGGAGAGATGAGAGCCAAGGAGAGATGAGAGAGAGATGAGAGCCAAGGAGAAAAGAGAGAGATGGAGAGATGAGAGAGAGATGAGAGAGAGAGAGCCAAGGAGAGATGAGAGCCAAGGAGAGAAAGGAGAGATGAGAGAGGAGAGAGGAGAGATGAGAGATGAGAGCCAAGGAGAGATGAGAGATGAGAGATGAGAGCCAAGGAGAGATGAGAGATGAGAGCCAAGAGAGAGATGAGAGCCAAGGAGAGAGGAGAGATGAGAGCCAAGGAGAAAAGAGATGAGAGAGGAGAAAGGAGAGATGAGAGAGATGAGAGCCAAGGGAGAGATGAGAGCCAAGGAGAGATGAGAGATGAGAGATGAGAGCCAAGGAGAGAAAGAGAGAGAGATGAGAGCCAAGGAGAGATGAGAGATGAGAGCCAAGGAGAGAATGAGAGAGAGAGATGAGAGCCAAGGAGAGAAGGAGAGATGAGAGATGAGAGATGAGAGCCAAGGAGAGAATGAGAGATGAGAGCCAAGGAGAGAAGGAGAGATGAGAGCCAAGGAGAGATGAGAGATGAGAGCCAATGAGAGATGAGAGATGAGAGCCAAGGAGAAAAAAGGAGAGATGAGAGCCAAGGAGAGAAAGAGATGAGAGATGAGAGCCAAGGAGAGATGAGAGAGGATGAGAGCCAAGGAGAGAGGAGAGATGAGAGCCAAGGAGAGAAGGAGAGATGAGAGATGAGGAGAGCCAAGGTGAAAAGGAGAGATGAGAGCCAAGGAGAGAAGGAGAGATGAGAGCCAAGGAGAGAAGGAGAGATGAGAGCCAAGAGAGAGGATGAGAGATGAGAGCCAAGGAGAGAAGGAGAGATGAGAGCCAAGGAGAAGGAGAGATGAGAGATGAGAGCCAAGGAGAGATGAGAGATGAGAGAGATGGAGAGATGAGAGCCAAGGAGAGATGAGAGAGATGAGAGATGAGAGCCAGAGAGATGAGAGCCAAGGAGAAAAGGAGAGAGATGAGAGCCAAGGAGAGAGAGAGATGAGAGATGAGAGAGAGAAGAAGGAGAGATGAGAGCCAAGGAGAGATGGAGAGATGAGAGCCAAGGAGAGGAGAGATGAGAGCCAAGGAGAGATGGAGAGATGAGAGCCAAGGAGAGAGCCAAGGAGAAAAGGAGAGATGAGAGCCAAGGAGAGATGAGAGATGAGAGCCAAGGAGAGAAGGAGAGATGAGAGCCAAGGAGAAAAGGAGAGATGAGAGCCAAGGAGAAAAGGAGAGATGAGAGATGAGAGCCAAGGAGAGATGAGAGCCAAGGTGAAAAGGAGAGATGAGAGCCAAGGAGAGATGAGAGATGAGAGCCAAGGAGAGATGGAGAGATGAGAGCCAAGGAGAAAAGGAGAGATGAGAGCCAAGGAGAAAAGGAGAGATGAGAGATGAGAGAAGGAGAGATGAGAGCCAAGGAGAAAAGGAGAGATGAGAGCCAAGGAGAGATGTAGAGGTGAGAGCCAAGGAGAAAAGGAGAGATGAGAGCCAAGGAGAAAAGGAGAGATGAGAGCCAAGGAGAAAAGGAGAGATGAGAGCCAAGGAGAGATGAGAGCCAAGGTGAAAAGGAGAGATGAGAGCCAAGGAGAAAAGGAGAGATGAGAGATGAGAGCCAAGGTGAAAAGGAGAGATGAGAGCCAAGGAGAAAAGGAGAGATGAGAGCCAAGGAGAAAAGGAGAGATGAGAGCCAAGGAGAGAGGAGAGATGAGATGGAGAGATGAGAGAGAGAGGAAAGGAGAGATGAGAGCCAATGAGAGAGCCAAGGAGAGAGAGATGAGAGCCAAGGAGAGAAGGAGAGATGAGAGCCAAGGAGAGATGGAGAGATGAGAGCCAAGGAGAGATGGAGAGATGAGAGATGAGAGCCAAGGAGAGAAGGAGAGATGAGAGCCAAGGAGAGATGGAGAGATGAGAGCCAAGGAGAGAAGGAGAGATGAGAGCCAAGGAGAGAAGGAGAGATGAGAGCCAAGGAGAAAAGGAGAGATGAGAGCCAGAGGAGAGATGAGAGATGAGAGCCAAGGAGAGATGGAGAGATGAGAGCCAAGGAGAGATGGAGAGATGAGAGATGAGAGCCAAGGAGAGAAGGAGAGATGAGAGCCAAGGAAAAGGAGAGATGGAGCCAAGGAGAGATGAGAGATGAGAGCCAAGGAGAGAAGGAGAGATGAGAGCCAAGGAGAAGAGGAGAGATGAGAGCCAAGAGAGAGAGCCAAGGAGAAAAGGAGAGATGAGAGCCAAGGAGAGAAGGAGAGATGAGAGAGGAGAGATGGAATGAGAGATGAGAGATGAGAGATGAGAGAAGGAGAGAGGAGAGATGAGAGCCAAGGAGAGAAGGAGAGATGAGAGCCAAGGAGAGATGGAGAGATGAGAGCCATGAGAGAAGGAGAGATGAGAGCCAGGAGGAGAAAAGGAGAGATGAGAGCCAAGGAGAGATGAGAGATGAGATGAGAGCCAAGGAGAGATGAGAGATGAGAGCCAAGGAGAGGAGAGATGAGAGATGAGAGAGGAGAGATGAGAGATGAGAGAAGGAGAGATGAGAGCCAAGGAGAGATGAGAGAGATGAGATGAGAGCCAAGGAGAGATGAGAGATGAGAGCCAAGGAGAGAGATGAGAAAAGGAGAGATGAGAGCCAAGGAGAAAAGATGAGAGATGAGAGCCAAGGAGAGATGAGAGATGAGAGCCAAGGAGAAAAGGAGAGATGAGAGCCAAGGAGAGAGGAGAGAGATGAGAGATGAGAGCCAAGGAGAGAAGGAGAGATGAGAGCCAAGAGAGAGAGAGATGAGAGATGAAAGGAGAGATGAGAGAGGAGAGAGGAGGAGAGATGAGAGCCAAGGAGAAAAGGAGAGATGAGAGCCAAGGAGAAAAGGAGAGATGAGAGCCAAGGAGAAAAGGAGATGAGAGCCAAGGAGAAAAGGAGAGATGAGAGCCAAGGAGAGATGAGAGCCAAGGAGAGATGAGAGCCAAGGAGAGAAGGAGAGATGAGAGCCAAGGAGAAGGAGAGATGAGAGCCAAGGAGAGAAGGAGAGATGAGAGCCAAGGAGAAAAGGAGAGAAGGAGAGATGAGAGCCAAGGAGAGATGAGAGATGAGAGCCAAGGAGAGATGAGAGATGAGAGCCAAGGAGAAAAGGAGAGATGAGAGCCAAGGAGAAAAGGAGAGATGAGAGCCAAGGAGAGATGGAGAGATGAGAGCCAAGGAGAGAAGGAGAGATGAGAGCCAAGGAGAGAAGGAGAGATGAGAGCCAAGGAGAGAAGGAGAGATGAGAGCCAAGGAGAGAGGAGAGATGAGAGCCAAGGAGAGATGGAGAGATGAGAGCCAAGGAGAGATGGAGAGATGAGAGCCAAGGAGAAAAGGAGAGATGAGAGCCAAGGAGAGAAAGGAGAGATGAGAGCCAAGGAGAGATGGAGAGATGAGAGCCAAGGAGAGATGGAGAGATGAGAGCCAAGGAGAGAAGGAGAGAGGAGAGATGAGAGCCAAGAGAGATGAGAGCCAAGGAAGAAGGAGAGATGAGAGCCAAGGAGAGAGGAAAAGGAG